>NC_134648.1:70620376-70876312 GCF_030463565.1 Pelecanus crispus
AGAATGTTTTGGAAAATCCCCCTCTTAGTTTGTTAATGAGCAGCTGAATCCTGAAATGCATTATAAAATAGTTCTTGAAAAAACAATTATCGGTCCCTTTGCCTGATCACACCCTGGTATTATGCCATGGGCTCAGAATTGTATGGAGCTCTACACAGCAAGAGAAAAACAAACCCTGTTATTAAAAGGACAGGTTGAGTATTCAGTATTTAGCCTGTCAAAGAAAACTGTTGCCATCTGACAGTAAATGTTGGAGGGATTGAGGCCACGAGTGGATTCCATAATGAGAATGTGGTGAGATGCCTGACAGCGTCCGTGTTTTGAAATTGAGTTTTAAATGTGATTCTTGTTTCTCTTGAGCTTTTCTTTCATGTGCAAAGGAATTTATAATGTTGATTTGTTTATGTGGTCACATACATAATGGTAGAGTCTAAAGAGGGATTCTACAGATGAGTTAATTAGCGCAACAGGAAAGGGTATTTGCCAGTTCGGAAAGGAAGTTGGTGCACTCGCAAGTCCAGGGATCTTTTCATCCTGCTGATCAAAGATTGAGCGATGAACCAATGTCCTCCATCCTGGTGTCTGTTAGCACATGGATGAGGTAAGCGGGTGCAGAGACCGTGTACTTTTGCTGCTTCTGACATGTATTTAAAAGGTGTGCAGAAAAGTGACCTCTGCTAGACTACATTAGAGGTACTTGGAGAGTCTCTTCTAAACTGTAGATAAATATTCACATTTTCCTCTCCTGAAAACCCAGTAAGCAAAGTCTTTATTCAACTCAGCAGGATTTTTATTACTGAGTTCAATAGTATTAGATTCTTCCCTGTTATCTATAACCGAAATGACTGTTTTTCCAGGGATATGATTTTTCATGTTGAAGAATGTGGTTAACCCATGGATTTCTACCACGATAATGCAGAGAAATTGCTCTGTAATCTCCCCTCACAGCTCTCTGCCAAAGCATTGTTGTCATGACCTGCCAGAGTCATCTTCAGCCAAATCTTCCTTATGAACAGACTGTAACATGCTGAATTATGGCTGATTATATGACTGTTTTCTGATAAGGACAAATACTTGAGAGGGATTTAAGATGAAGTGAACAGACACTGACATTTTCCCTTGGGATTCCAATCAGGATTAAACTCAATGAGTCCAGGCTAGAAGGCAAGTGCATTAAAAGCTACAGGCCACCTCAAGATCTCCACTGTGTCTTCCTTACATTGTTCACCAAGTTTAATTGGAGAAAATTCTGAGAAAGTACTCAGTTGTTGTTTGATTTGAGATCCCAAATAAATGCATGAAATGAGAATTGATTAGACCCTTTTCTACAGAATTCGCTTTTAATTTCCTTTTGTGTTATCTTAAAAAGACAATCTATAATACAAGAAATCCTTCAGTGAACAAATCTTTGTTGTACAAGATTACAGCCGCCTTCCGCTTTTCCCGACAAGATAATTGCAGTTGAACGGTATGCAAGCATCAGAGGTAATAAAATGTTGCACTCCTTGAGGCAGAACCAGTATTAATTGCAAATGCAAGTACATGGCTGACACACCCTTTTATTTCTGGTACTACACATCCCTATTGCACAACGTTCTGTCGTACAAGAACAGAGAATGTAATTGGCAACTGTGGTGGGTTGACCCTGGCTGGGCACCAGGTGCCCACCCAAGCCGCCTCTCTCTCCCCTCTTCAGCTGGAGAGGGGAGAGAAAAATATAACGAAAGGCTCGTGGGTCGAGATAAGGACAGGGAGAGATCACTCACCAGTTAGCGTCACAGGCAAATCAGACTTGACTGGGGGAAAAATTAGTTTAATCTATTACCAATCAAATCAGAGTAGAATAATGAGAAATAAAAATGAAATCTTAAAACACCTTCCCCCTACCCCTCCTTTCTTCCTGGGCTCAACTTCACTCCCAATTTTCTCTCCCTCCTCCCACCAGTGGCGCAGGGGGACGGGGAATGGGGGTTGGGGTCAGTTCATCACGCGTTGTCTCTGCCGCTCCTTCCTCCTCAGGGGAGGGCTCCTCACACTCCTCCCCTGCTCCAGCGTGGGGTCCCTCCCACGGCAGACAGTCCTCCATGAGCTGCTCCAGCGTGGGTCCCTCCCATGGGGTGCAGCCCCTCAGGAGCAGTCTGCTCCAGCGTGGGTCCCCCGCGGGGTCCCCAGCCCTGCCAGCAACCCTGCTCCAGCCTGGGCTCCTCTCCCCACGGGGCCACAGCTCCTGCCAGGAGCCTGCTCCAGCGCGGGCTCCCCACGGGGTCACAGCCTCCTTTGGGCACATCCCCTGCTCCGGCGTGGGCTCCTCCCCGGGTGCAGGGGGATCTCTGCTCCCCGTGGGCCTCCATGGGTGCAGGGGCACAGCTGCCTCACCATGGGCTGCACCAGGGCTGCAGGGGAATCTCTGCTCCGGCGCCTGGAGCCCCTCCTGCCCTCCTCCTGCACTGACCTGGGGGTCTGCAGAGTCCTTCCTCTCACATATTCTCACTCCTCACTCCAGCTGCAGTTTGTGCAGGGGCTTTTTTTTCCCCCCTTTCTTAAATATGTTATCCCAGAGGCGCTACCACTGTCGCTGATGGGCTCATCCTTGGCCAGTGGCGGGTCCGTCTTGGATCCAGTTGGCACTGGCTCTGTTGGACACGGGGGAAGCTTCTAGCAGCTTCTCACAGAAGCCATCCCTGCAGCCCTCCCCGCTCCCAAAACCTTGCCACGCAAACCCAATACAGCAACATAGCAACACCAGTGCTTATTTGGATGTTGAACAGATTATTTCCCTTTTCGTTCCCCATGTTTCAGCTAATACGGATCATGCATCCCAATCCAAACCCATCAGCATCCGTCACAGCTGGAGTGCTGTGAAGGAAATCTCACTGCTGCGATGACTTGTGTATTCACGCAGCTGTGATGCTGCTGACAGCATTGTGGTGGCCAGCCCAGGCGCTACATGAACAGCACCTTGGCATAATCCTGTGTAGATTCCTTAGTGCATATTTATGTGTCTTGAAGTACAAAATTCCCGTGTTACAGGTGAGCCTGGTGGCTGGTAGTGGGTCTCGTGGGGAGCCAGATCTCCTTCACGAATGGGATTAGTAGACTTCGTGCCAAAGCATCTGTAATTCTGCAGAGCTTTCTCGCCAGGGAGGCTCTGGGCATTACAGTTAAAGCAGCAGCCAGTGATGGTCACTATATCTGGGTGTCTTTTTAAGTAAGTATCTGCCTCGAATGGATCAAACTGCTGGTTTCCATACTGCGGTCAAAAACCAGCATTCCCCAGTCTCAAGGTATAACAGCATCTCTGCACACATCCTCTGTTTCTTTATCTCCCACAGCTTTTCTGATGCAAATGACCCTCCTGGATGTCTTAGGAAAAGCCTGAAACGGGGAGCTGGAACACTGAAGGCCAGGTCTTCCAGCAACGTCCAGTCAAATGGCCCTGGGAGTAAGCCTATCTGTGTGGCTCAAGGCTACTCAAAGAAAGAAATAAAGAGTGTGCTAATAAATAAGGCCTAATGAAGCATCAAAGTTATACATAGAAAAGCGATTGCAGAGCAAGACTTTGGTCCCCCATTGTTTCTAACTCACTGCTCAGGAGCGAGGGATGAGGAGCGGTCACAGCCAGGGGCTCGACAGCCGCGTCCGCCTGAACTGGCACCGCCAGCCGCTGGCACAAGTGACCCCCCCATTACCCGAGGTCCGTACCCCACCGTACACGTTTCCTTCCACAAAACACGAACACGGCGGTTGCTCTCTTCCTAATCCGTCCCGTCACACCGAGACGGAAGGAAACCACAACAGGCTCAGCCCCTTACTGATGTTTATTGCCCCGTGGTCATCTTGTCTGGCCCCCTTGGAGGGGGTGGGAAGGCTCCCAGCCACGCTCACCCATCCCTTTCTTTTCTTACTTTTTAATATTCACTAAGGTTAATGTTTAAATCTGTTTTCTGGGTTTCACGTTGAAGTTTCATCGGTCATAAAGACACCGCAGTGGTTTTATGGGAGCAGTTTATGGACGAGATGAGTGATTTTATACTGAAAGATCAACTTTATGTTCGCAACAACCAATTTCCTAAAGACAGCTCACTTGCTACAGTTTCGCGTCTTATTTTGGTGAAGGAAATAAAGCTTCTGCTTATCTCCCGTTGTGACACTCAATTAATTGTGCATACAGCTTTCCGGCAGATATCACCGGAAAACACTGCTTGCTATTTGGCAGCTGTTAGTTTTATGGAAATCATTACTTACACTGCTCATCTGGAGGAAACGATTGCAGCAATACCGCCCAGACTTTCCTTTATGGCAAGGTATCATTGCTTAAAATTGGAACGACTTTTATATGACCCTGTGGAAGGAAAATACGTGATGTTCTCCTCCAACTATTTGTTTTCTTGCTGTTTCTTTTGACTGAGCCCCAAACTGTATTGATTTGGGATCGTATAAACTTGTTACCCCCCTCCTGTGGGGCACGCACAGCACACCCATCCCCACTATTTCTTCCTGAGAGAAATCTCCCTTTTCTTCAGACATAGCTCATACTTGCCAGGGAATCCCCTCCACCATTTTCTGCGATCGCACGCCCGCCTCCCACATTTTAACTCGAAAAACATCTCATCTAGCTTTAGGTCAAATTCCATGGCCAAGTTGACATTTTTACCCCCTTTTCCTTGATTTTTTTAGTTCCGTGAGGTTGCAGATGTAGATGCATATATGCAGGTTTATGTGGCAGTGCTAGGTTAATGGCTGGACTGGGCGATCTTAAAGGTCTTTTCCAACCTAAGCCATTCTGTGATTCTGGGATTTGCACGCCCCGTTTCTCTGCACGCCCCGCAGAGACGGCGGCGTGGTTTCTCTGTAGGTATCGAGGCAGGAGGAAAAGCAAACAAACAAACAAAAACCAAACAAACAACGAACGAACGAACGCACCGACCACCCGCCAAACTCCCGTCAGGAAATGGCGGCCCGCGCGCTGGGGGCGGTGGCGGCGGGCGCCGGCAGGGGGCGCTGGGGGCGGGGCGGGCCCGCCCCGGCGGTGAATGATCGCGCCCGGCATCCCCCGCGCCGCTCCCGGCCCGCCCGGCCCCGCCGCCATGGCCTTCACCTTCGCCGCCTTCTGCTACATGCTGGCGCTGCTGCTCACCGCCGCCCTCATCTTCTTCGCCATCTGGCATGTGAGTGCGGGGCGGGCGGGGGCAGCGCCCTCCCTCCCTCCCTCCCGGCCTTGAGGGGCCCGCGTCCCATCCCATCCCGCCCCGCCGCCCGCGCTGAGGGCAGAGCCGCCGGGCCGGGGCCGCCGCCGGGGCCGCCGCCGGGGTCCTGTCGCTGCGGCCCTTTCCCGTCGAGCCGCCGCCTCCCGGGTGGGAGCGCTGGGCGCTCCCCGGGCCGCTCTCCCGCGGAGGCCGGCGGGGAGCCATCCATCCATCCATCCATCCATCCATCCATCCGCCGGCAGAAGGGGCGGCCGGGCTTGCGGCGGGGCGCGTTTTGCCGCTCTTTGTCTCGGTCCCGGGGCGGTTTCAAGACCGGCGGCCGCCCCCGGGGCGCGGCCGTCCCTCGCCCCGTCCCGCTGCCGCCGCCGGCAGAGCGGCCGCAGGAGCAGCGCGGGGCCTGGGGCGGGGGGAGGCACGGCCGAGCCCGCCTCAGACCGAAGGTGAAACCGCAGCCAGGCCGCCCGGGGAGGGGCGGTGGGCCGGCCTGCGCGGCCGAAACGCCGTGCGGGGTCTCCTGTGAGAAACCCCCCGAGGGTTTCCCCGCAGGGCCGCGGCGGGAGAGCCGGGGGCTCCCGGGGGGGGTCCCCCTCCGTGCCCGGGGGGGTCCCCTCCGTGCCCGGGGGCTACCGGGGATCCCCTCCCTGCCCGCTTCCCCCGGAGGGGTCCCACTCCGTGCCCGGGGGCTCCCGGGGGGGGTCCCCTCCGTGCCCGGGGTCTCTCGGGGGTCCCCCCCCGCCCGCTTCTCCCGGGGGGTCCCCTCCGTGCCCAGGGGCTCCCGGGGATCCCCTCTCAGCCCACTTCCCCCAGGGGATCCCCTCCATGCCCGGGGGCTCCCGGGGATCCCCTCTCAGCCCACTTCCCCCAGGGGATCCCCTCCATGCCCGGGGGCTCCCGGGGATCCCCTCTCAGCCCACTTCCCCGGGGGGGTCCCCTCCGTGCCCGGGGGCTCCCGGGGATCCCCTCTCTGCCCTGTTCCCCGGGGGGGTCCCCTCCGTGCCCGGGGGCTCCCGGGGATCCCCTCTCTGCCCACTTCCCTGGTAGTGGGGTCCCCTCCGTGCCCGGGGGCTCCCGGGGATCCCCTCTCTGCCCTCTTCCCCGGGGGGGTCCCCTCCGTGCCCGGGGGCTCCCGGGGATCCCCTCTCTGCCCTCTTCCCCGGGGGGGTCCCCTCTGTGCCCGGGGGCTCCCGGGGATCCCCTCTCAGCCCACTTCCCTGGGGGTGGGGTCCCCTCCGTGCCCGGGGGCTCCCGGGGATCCCCTCTCTGCCCACTTCCCCGGGGGGGTCCCCTCCGTGTCCGGGGGCTCCCGGGGATCCCCTCTCTGCCCACTTCCCTGGGGGTGGGGTCCCCTCTGTGCCCGGGGGCTCCCGGGGATCCCCTCTCTGCCCTGTTCCCCAGGGGGGTCCCCTCCGTGCCCGGGGGCTCCCGGGGATCCCCTCTCTGCCCACTTCCCCGGGGGGGTCCCCTCCGTGCCCAGGGGCTCCCGGGGATCCCCTCTCTGCCCACTTCCCCGGGGGGGTCCCCTCCGTGCCCGGGGGCTCCCGGGGGTCTCCTCCCTGCCCACTTCCCCGGGGCACACACCGGCCCCCGGGAGCTGTGGCGGAACCCGAGGTATCGCGTCTACTGTCCACTGTCATCCTTACCTTGAACAGGTGGAAATCTGGCGGTGTTTGTCCATGGGTAAAATGCATTTTCCAGTGCTGACGTTAAGATACGTCCATTTTATTAAACGCTATTTTAAATGAGCGCAGTCTTTTTAAAATAACAGGTGGAAACGTTTTAGTCTGAAGGCAGTTTGGCTGCTTATTTAACAGAAATAATGAGTCAAGTGTTGCCTTCTTTTCGTGCTTTATCTTAAGACTTAATTGTTGAGATTTTAAAAAAATTGCTACTATTTTTTGGGTGACTTTTCCATCTTGAACCTGGCACAGGGAGAGGCAGGAGCCTGGATCAGCTGTGAGATACCGCGCTAGCAGAGGACTGGAGGAGGATGTTGTTCTTGGCACTATTTCAAGCTCCGTAGTTATCCTTAACGAAAACTGTTCAGTTCTAATATAAGCCCTGTCCTGTAAACATATTGGGGCTTATACTGAATATGAACAAATCTCATACTGATAATAAGTTGGCCAGTCTTGAGGCTTCTTTAATCTTTGGCATGACATTTGTTCTGTAGAAGTGGCTTTTGTTCTGTTTTGTACTGCCTCTTTGTCTGATTTTTATGGCATGAAAAGGTCAAGTATATGTGGGGTTTTTTTTTTTGGGGTGCACCTTTTGGACGTATACACGGGGTCAGCATTTACTTTGACAATGAGATGAAACATTTGGCTGCTTTTGACTGCTGTTGCTTTTTCTTGATTAACGAACCCTGTGTCAGGTTCCTGCTGGCAACCAAGAGAGTCACTTGTGGTGTCTGGGGTCAGGGCGCAGCAAGCGGGGTTAAAAAATGCTGAAAGTGGCGTTGGAAATTCCTTGCTGGTGGGGGGGTAAAAATACAGAGTGTGGGCAGAGGTCTGTGAATGCCTGAAGTGCCTTCTGCTTTCTTGTTTGTATAAGCTATTTCAAATGGGTTTATGACAATGGAACGTACTCAGGAGAAATTACGTTCCTGAATATGGTGGCAGCACTTGAACGTTGGGGCTCTGTACCGAAATGTTACTTTTTGCAGATAAAATACAGGTTGCTGAAGAACATTGGACTGAACACGGACTGAAGGATCACAACTGTTTCAATTTTTTTCTAGATTATAGCGTTTGATGAACTGAAGACTGATTACAAGAATCCCATAGACCAATGTAATACACTCAATCCTGTAAGTTGCATGCTAAACGTTTTTGGTTTTATTTTTTATTATTTTTAAATAAATGTATGTGAAGTGATTGGTTTTGCCGTTGTCTTGATATACTCAAAACTTGGCAATAGAATTGCATCTGGGTGGACAAAACATAGCTGTTCGATAGAAGTTGTAGGGAAGATTCTTTGTCTGATTCTTTACTTTCAACTTGAATATTCTGACTGTTATTAATCTGCTGGTGATCTTGTCAGCTGTCGTACTAACATTCTTTCAATCTGCTTTCTACGTTTTCGGCACAAAGACAGTTGAAAAGGTCAAAAAGATTAAAAGAGTCAAAATTGCATTAAAGGTGTGTACTGCTTTTCAGTTTAATGTTTTTTAATGCCACTTTCATTTTGTTAGGAACATTCGTACTACTATTAAGCTGTTTTGTTTAGTGTGCCTGTTCATCTGCTCGTTATTTGTTTGTTGGGGTTGATAACAACTTCATGGATTTCCATATTTTGTGCAAAACAATTTTGCTTGCTTACCCAGTGAAGTGGGGAAAACTGTTACATGCCTGTTATATAGAATCATAGAGCCGTTTAGGTTGGAAAAGACCTTTAAGATCATCCAGTCTAACCATTAACCTAACATACCAAGTCCACCACTAAACCAGTTAAGGGGAGAGCAGCAATTTCATATTTCCTGGCACGTCCTATCAATCAGCTGAAGTAACGTCAGATAGAAATAAATAGTACTTTTCAAGCAGGATTTATTGAACTCTGAGATGATAGGAGACTAGTTAGTTTTTAAGCATTGACCAAGTAAATTCTGGTCTTGTTTGAGGATTTAGGTGGGCATAATGTGGTAGGCGTTATCTTCACTTGTTTGTTTTATGTTCCAGGGTCAGGGCTGTATCTTGGTGTCCCCTTGGATGCAACTCTGACACTCCTTGGTTTGTGAAAAGACTTTGAGACAAACTCTTTGCTTGCATCTGTAACAGGCCAATAATAAAAGGGATACTTGTAAAAGAGGGTGTAGTTTGATATAGCAGGGTTTTTGTGCACTTCTCATGGTTTTTACTTTGGTTTGGTGTGCCCAGGCTGAGGTAGAACGTAGGGGCGGCGCAGCACTGCGGCCTGGACTGCAACTTTATGGTGTTTTGAAGAGTTAAGTAAATTATGCAAATGAAAAATGAATTTACAGTAGCTGGGGAGGGGGGGAAATGCACGCTAGATTTAAGGCACATAAATTGACAGCGAGTGTAACAGCATGAGGACAGGTGGGGAGGAGAAGAGGTGACAGGCAGAGAATCGCCTCTCAGAGAGTGAGGTTTGATGCTCGGCTAGCTGCGCATCTAACAGTTTCCCTTGCTTGGTCTGTTCTGCAGTCATTTCTGCTACAGTATGGGGGAAGGCAAATTCTCATTACATTTATGCATTATGATCTTATCGCAACCTTTGAAGTATTACAATGCGCATGTTTAACGCAAATATTAACCTTCTGTTAACCCACGTGCATGTAGTGTTTATTGATATGATAGCTTTGCGAATTGAAAATATTAAATAACTTAGTATTTGCTGTTCTCGTGAAACTAGATTGGCCACTAAAAGTGAAGTTAAGATCCAGACCCTTGAAGGGATCTGGTAAATGATGCTGGACAAACAAACACACTGAAGCATCATTTTCATGTACAAAGAATCAAAAATCCTGGTAGGAATTGAGACAGCTCAGTAGAAAGATTAGCCCAAAATAGTCACTGCTTAGTACACTGTTGATGCCTTTTCTTCCCTGCTCCTATTATAGTAGTAGCTCTTCTCAGCAGTGACATTTCTTCCTCCCTCGCTTCTGTGGTAAATATCATGGTAGAATATGATGTTGTTAATTTGCTGTTAGGACAACCAGGGAGGATAAAATGTGGTAGACCTGAAAGAGACAGGTATTCTGCTGTGGGAGTAGGGCATAAGATAAAGAAAAACGTGTTTTGAGATGTGTGGTTAAATAAACTACAGAGTTTCAGGCCTGGTAAATCTGTCTCAGCAGGGTGCCAAATGCATTGTGGTTTGGGTAGGGTGGTTGTTGTTGTTCTACTATAAATAATTGCCAAGTTGTAAATGGTAAGTATACAAAGAAGGGTCTGGACAAAAATATTTACTTGAAACATTTCATGTATGACAGCTTATTTTTGTTGATGCAAGTTTGCTTTGTTTGATATTCTTCATTTAGAGGAGCAGAATGTTGTAGCAAAGTAGGTGGTGAGAATGTCTGCTTGTTGGTAGTTTTTAGATTTCTAGGAAGATATTCTTAGGGTTTAAAAGAACTGTCTGCTTGGAGAGAATGGAAAAAAAAAATTATAAAACGCTGAAACTTCAGTGTAGTCGTCCTATGCAACGTTAGTCATACCACACAAAAAAAGAGGGGCAGAGTGTGTTGTGCCTATGTGTATACGCATGCACACACACGTGTGCACGTATATATTGACAATTTAAATCTTTAGGTAGAAATGGAGTGTTTTTCATGAGGAGACGTTTTAGTGGTCCTGAGTTGAGAAGCGGAAAGCTTGCTGATTTGCTTCTTTCTGAATTGTGTGATAAAGGAGTAAATGATATCGCTTTGGGGTGACTTGTTTTAGAAAAATCTTACTCTTGTGGTGGGTGTGAGATTTCCCTGGCTCTTTGCATGCATTTAATCTATGTATCTCTCCATACTATTCCTATTAATAACACTAATACTATGTGGCATTTCACGCTTTCTGCGATTTCATAGTAAACTGATAGTTAGCTCTGTGGGCTTCTGCTGGAAAGCATGATGCTATAAAGCATGCATATTAGGTACTTGTGAAGGAAAGCGAAGCTGGCCAATACGCCCCGCACTGCACGTGCATAGCTGCTGCCGTGCCCTCCGGCGCCGCAGGCAGCACAGCGCTCGTCTCCGTGCAGACCGACGTGCGTGGCGGCGTTACTGCTGATCTGCTTTGGTAAAGCTTTGCCTAGGATATTACGTTTTGGCAGTAGTTTGAATTTGAGAAATTACGTATGCGTGAAGACCAAAACAAAGCTGTAAAATAGGAAAACACAAAACATCTCTTTGCCTATAAACTGTTATGTGGAGCATGTTTCCTGCTGATATTTCTCTGTTGCATGAGCAGAAATATCTCGATGATCTCTTCTGTTACCAAGGTCACGTATAAAGCGTGGAATCTGTTAACAGTGCACTTCGGGTGGGGTTTTTTTATTGCTTCTATTAAATTATTGATACGAGCATTTAATTTTATAATTTTTTCTTCTTGGTTCATGAATATCATGTGAAAACAGCAAGGCACGTACTGCTGGTTGCTGTTTTCACTTTCTGCACTCTTGTTTGTGTTGTTTTTTAATATTTTTTTTTTAAACAATAGCTTACCTCCAAAACAGATTAAACACCACACACTTTGCTTTGAGTAATTGAAACTTCTAACTCGTGTTTTTCTCTTCCAGCTTGTACTTCCAGAGTACCTCATCCATGCATTCTTCTGTGTTATGTTTCTCTGTGCAGCAGAGTGGCTTACGCTGGGTCTCAATATGCCTTTGTTGGCTTATCATATTTGGAGGTAATATTGACGAGTCTGGTATCTCTGTACTCACATTGTTACTCATTCTCCCGTTGCGGTGCTTCCTGTTAAGTGTTCTCTGTCTTTGGCAAATGAAGATGCTTTCTGATACGACATTGAGAAAGTTTATGTCGTGGCTATAAAATAAGAACCATCACTTTGCTTTCTCTGTCGCTTTTATCTGTTATTCTCTTGCGCGATGCAAGAATCGAGTGGTGGGAGTTGCACGTGTGCGTGTTAAAGGTGGCCAACATGTCAGAGGTGTACTAATGCGGCAGATTCACGGTGTGGGTTGCCAGTAGAAGTGGCAATCCCGCTTTCCTCCTACCACTAAGATGCAGGCACCACCTCTCCTTGTGCCGGTGTTAGTCCTGTGCAGGGAGCTGCGGGAGGGAGCTGGTCTGGTTGAAACGTAACCCAGCCAAACAGCTTTCCCTGCGTGGCTGCATCTGTGCTAGTCCTGGCCTGAGGAGGAGTCGGAGGGGTGGAGGTAGGACTGTTCCTTTTGCCGCTAGCCTGCGTTAAACTACAATTTCAGGATCGTTTTATGTTGACCCGTATGAGTATTCCTCCAGCGTGGCCGCTGGCGTGTGTTGCATTAATGAGTAGAGGCTTTAGGTCACATAGGGTTATACGTTGGTCTCTTCCCCAGCTTTTCCAACCCTTTCCTAAAGAATCCCATTTTTTACTTATTTATCAAGCTTGCCCTATTTCCGTTTGGTGTGCCAGAGTTCAGCACAGTTTAGACTGAGGTACGCTGTCGCGGCACCGCCTGTGAAAGCTCTTCCGTAGGCACGTTTAGTTCGGAGCTTTGTATTGCTCTTGCAGTTCGCCAGCTCCTGCATGGAGCTGATGGACTTTGCTGTGAGGGGTGCGATTCCTTGTCTTGGTTCTGGTATCGCTTGGTGGGTGGTGGGCAGGAACCAACATTTCCCGTCGCCGTCACCACAAAACTAACTGTGCATCACTTTCAGGTACATGAGTAGACCTGTGATGAGTGGCCCTGGTCTGTATGATCCTACAACCATCATGAATGCAGATATTTTAGCCTATTGCCAGAAAGAAGGATGGTGCAAATTAGCATTCTACCTTCTATCATTTTTTTACTACCTATACGGGTAAGTTGTGTGGTTTTTTGGTTTCCCCCCACCCCTTCCTCTCTCTCCCATCTAATCTTCAGTCTGAATTTTTTTTTTTTGATCAGGCTCAGTGCACAAGAGAAACTTTGTATGTAGGAATATATATAGTGCCAACTTTCCTGAAAAAGAATCCGCAGTCACCATTTATTCTGTTTTAAAACACAAGTCTTAATTTGGTCGGAATTACTAATTTGAGTCTGTATACCACGACTGGAGACTTGAAAGCTCCAAGCTTTTCTTCTTTTAAGCATAATATAATAAACAGCCCCCCCCAGTATTTTCATTAAGAAGCGGTAACAGTAATATTTTTAGTGTAAATAGGTATTTTGATGTAAATGTGATTTTTGTTGAAGTCAAAGGTAGAGGAGTCATTCCAAGAGTGAAAAGGGGTGGGATGCACAAAAAGCCAGTGCCGCCGCTGGGTTCCTCCTCCCGGTTCTTCCTTCAAGCCAAAAGCCAGCTTGCTGCTTGGTGCTGTTCTGGGTGGTGTGATGCGGGAACCGGCGTGCCGTCCTCCTTCCCCTCGGCACGCTGCGCTTCCTGCAGCACAGCTGGAATAGTTTAGGCTTTTGACACGCAGGCATCGCATTCATACGGGGCTCCCTGTTACAATGTCACTTGAGGTAGTGACAACTGGTTGTTGCATTGGTTCATGTCGTGCTTTATAATCCCCTTCCCGATGTGTTTGTGACTAAAATCTTCAGTCTCAATCCACGTACCTGGCACAGATTTGTTCCTTAGAATGCATGACTGTATAATAAAATGTATAACTAATCCAAATGGTGCATCTTAATATTTTTATTTTGTTTTCCAGCATGATTTATGTTCTGGTGAGCTCTTAAGAACACATTCGGCAAGCTTTGTTCCAGTTAAGTGCATGCAAAAGCCACAAAACATGGATTCTTTCCAACGAGAACCTCTTACCAAGATTATGTATGGAATCTGATGATCATGTTTGCGTTAGAAAACAATGACTCCCCTCTTTTTAAAATATTTCCACATTTTATACTTGTGGAAAGACTGTTTTCTTATATTTTACTGGGACGCTGAAATTAAAGAATTACAGGTAAATTAATATAAAGATTACCGGGGTTTGAAAAGTTTTGACTTTGCACTCCATAAGGAACAGCCATAATCTTCCAGTAGGTATTCGTTACTGACTAGCCTTAGGACACTAGGGATTTGCTTTAGGCTGGGCTTCGTAGTGGCTCACTTGGACTTGCGTATCCCACTCCAACTGCAGATCGGCTGTAGCTGCTTGGGAAGGACTGGAGGTGCTGTGGGTTTTACCTGTAGGCGACGCCGGTCTTAAGAGATGAATTGATGGGCACAATTGCAAAAATAGAAGTTCTATTTTGGTTTACTTTGGTTTTTTTTTTTCTATCTGGTTAATCTTTCCCTGTATATGCACAGTTCAGAGACTTCTGTATTTTTACCGAAAGTTAGCCTTGCTTTAATCTCAAGCATATGTCATTGTGATAGAAGTTGAATTGTCCACAAAGGAGTGAATTTAAATGATGACTTTTTTTTTAATGTCTGTGCTGTCTTATTAACTCTTATTAACAAATGGACAAACCTATGACACTTACCAAGTCCAATGATGAAAATACTCTTGAGTTTAAGAGTAATACTACAGACCTTTTCAAAGCAGAAAGTGAGATTGTGAAACTGCCCTGCTGTTCCTTAGTGCAATAAATAATTAAAAAAATCTCAAATGCAGAAACACTTATTTTTACCTGGTGCCTTGTTTTGTTTTTAAATTGAACAGACACTTCCTGTATTCATCTGTTTGTTTTATGATGGATAATTGCATTACCTTTTAAAAACAGAACACTGAATGAAGTTATGTCTGGAAAAGGGAAGCTCCGATTTCCTGGTTTTTTTTTTCATGGGTCTGCAGATAAATGGTAGATGGGGCAGGCAGAAGATGTTTCTGATAAAATGATAATACTGCAATGTAAATTGTTACTGCAACAGCTGCTTAATTTAGGAGTAATAATTAGGACTCTTTCATCTACCTGTGCTGGAGAATAATGAATAGTTTCCCAGTTCTAGTAAAACGTTTTTGTATAAACTGTGTATTTGTTTGCTTTGGGTCTCTCGGGCGTTAGACGCAATGGAAGCCGTGCGGATGGCTGCACTGGGTTCCACCAGAAATCCAGATACTCCAGTGTTGGTGTGTTGGGCAGTGGCAACGATTGAGGAAAAAAGGAAGGGCAGGTATTGAATAGCTCTGCCTGAATAGTGAGAGAATGTATTTGGAAACCTACCTGTTACAGATGTCCTGAGCCTAGAGGTTTGGCATCTCAAACAGCCCTTGAATAGCTTTTCTTCCATTAACTCGGTTGCTTTTCGAGCACGTTTATAGCCTAGCAGGAAAGATACCCTGAGACAGCGAGTTCTGCAGTGGAATTACTCAGTATGTAAAAAATACTCGTTTAAAAGTTCTGCCAAACTTCATTTGGTGCCCCTAAGCTCATATTTTTTTTAAGACATATTGAAAATTTCCCCCTTTCCACCTTATTTATGCTGGGTATGATTGAATGGACCTTCATCATGTCATCTGTCAAAGCAGAGAACTCTGTTTAATCTCTTCTTGATTGGAAGTCCTTCCGTAGCTTTGTAATTATCCTTTCTCCTCCGCAAATTTTCGTTTTCTAAGCTGGAGGAGACCAGAACTATTGTCATCACAGAAGATTTGGGTGCCCAGGGGATTTAGAGTGGCAGTCTCCTGCTCTCTGCCTCCGAATTCTTCTCTTCTTTTTATAATATACTGGGGGTATGAGATTCAGGCTGTGATAACTTCAAATTCTCTTTCCTGAGTAATAAATAGATACCTGACAGCTTATTACTAGGTATATGGAATTGTTTTTCTCGCATGTGTTTCTTCTTTCCGTTTATTGACCCTTAATTTCACATGCCATCATTGCTCAAGCATTCAGCTTTACAAAATTTACTTTTTTTTTTCCTGATTGTCCCAAAACATTGGCAGCAGTTGCAGGCTTTATCTCACAGCCCTTGTTTTTTGTGCAAAGGCCCGGATTCCAACCCACAAACCTCCGGAGCTCTGCAAGGAGCCCCTCCTCACCGAAAACTCTTTATTCCTATTCTGCAATCCCTTTTGATCAGTTGTTAGTTGACGAGAGGATTTTCTTCCTTATGCAATAATAATTTTGAGGTTTTAGCAAATTAATTTTTGAAAGGCTTGTGGGAAATTCAGGAATATTGTTCCTGTTGGATCACTTCTGTTTCCCTGCTCCTTAGCTCCTTCAGAGACTGCTGTAAGATACGACTTCAGCCTGCATAAGCAAAACTAATTAACCCTTTTGTATGTTTGGATATTTATTAATTTGTTACGGAAATGAGACTTACTGGTTCATTGCCCCTAGCTCTCCTTGGCCTTCTAAACAAATCTCTCATTCCCTTGGCACTTGGGCTGACTTAAGCCAAGTTACATACCAGAATAAAGAGTGCAGGATTTACTGAGCCCAGCTGACGGCTTCTTCTGAAACCCCCTCCAGCTGTGGAGGCTTTACCCAGGAATATTTAGCAACACTTGCACTGTCCTGTGGATGACAGGCTTTACACATGTAATCTCAAAGTGCATGTGAGCATTCCTGAACAGAGGAATCTGGAGGTGAAAACAGCGCAGTAGCTTGCCAGTGCAGTTCTGCCGGTGAACCGGAATTCACTGCTAACTCCAGGAGCAAAATGCTCATTTGGAGCCTGTCCTGCCCACTGCGGTTAAATACACGAGAACTGAAAAATTTAAAGACCTCTGAAAGGTGATTACTTAAACTGTCAAAATGTTGCAGAGAAAGGCCAGAAGTGCAACTCAGAAGTTAAAAAGTCCTATGAGAACCCAGCGTGTTGAAGTGTGATGACTGCCCGCTTCAGAGAATGCTGTTTAGAAACTAGTTTCAGCACTTTTGTTTTAAAAAAAAAAAAAAAAGGTTAGTGTCTACCAGCGCCCACCCAGCTGCTAGGTGGTGTGAAGGTTGTCGTCTGTAGTCAGCGACGTGAGCCTCACATCTGAGTTTTACCAGAGTAGTCCCTGTGAAAGCGACAGATGCATGTGGAGAGCACGTATGATGCCTGGCTAGAGTACCAGTCATTCTGTATTCAAAACATGGACCTGATAGTAACTGATTTTTTGGAGTTCCAGGAGGCAAGAGATTATGGAGAAAATAAAGAACATTTCTCTCCCTGTCAGCAAGTTTCCTGCTAAGCCATCTGCTACATACTTAATCCTGGCAACTGATGGTTTCTAGATATTAAGCAGAGAAAAAGGGACAGACAGATGCTTTTTTTTTTTGTATTTCTGTTTGAGTGTTGGGGAGTAGTGTCAGGGAAGGAACAATGCACATTTTGAGTAAAGTATTTTCTGTAAATGATCCTGTGCTGTGGAAACTGGAAGTTCCTGTTGCCTGCCTTAGGGGTGGAGAAGGGAATGGCAGTTAAAGCCAACTAAATATCATCTGTAGAAATCACCTTTAAACATGCGTTCAAGTGTCTGGGTTTGAACAACACGTTAAGAGAAGGCTATACATTTTAAAGTTAGCAAAGCAGCCAGTTCTGCTTCAACTCAAATCCACCGGTGCTGCGGTAGAGCCTCATGTCGCAACTTCTGACTGGAAGTTACTGAAACTTTATCAAAATACCCCATGAACATCTGTGTCCCTGTAGGCAATAGGGAAGCGTAGGCTGGAGCTTTGGGGAGCGCAGGAAGGTGACCCTCGGAGCAGTGCACCGGCACTGGTGGTGCTGGACAGGGAACCAGCTGGTTTCTTGAAGCGCTCGGGGAAGAAAGCACAGAATTAACTGCAAGGGAACAGGAGATGGCGGCAGGGCAGGAGGACAGCCAGGATGCTGATGCTCAGCGGAGAGCAACCACACAGCCACTTCAGCCCAGAGGCAACAGTTCCTCGACTCCGCTGGCTGGTCTAACAGCGAAAGGCACGGCGTGGGCGACGCAGGCTTTCTTCCCGGAGCCAAAACTTACTTCACAGGGCATCAGAGGATACCTGCGTGCTGAAGCAGATGATCATCGCTTCCTCGGAACAGGACAGAGCTAGTTTAAATGTTTTCTTCAGGAGTCTGTTCGCCTTCTCTGGTCTTCATGTGCGGATATAGTTAAACAGGAGGGATGTGGACTGTTACAGGCATCTTTCTGTGAGATTCTCTCCAGCCCGCAGCTGACTGTTTATTTACTTTCTCTAGCGTTAGCGTGCAGAAGGGCTGTGCCAGAAACTCACCCACGCAGCTACAGCGTACTGCCTATTCCTACCACATTCATACAAAAACCCCACCCAGCTTGGTTTGTCACAGATCTTCAGTATCAGACCTCCTTCTGTTGGAATGCGGGCTCTCGTTCCTAAATATCACTGAACACATGGAGAGCGGAACCCTGACATTTTAGAATGAGTTCTTACTAGTTCGTAAGGGGCAAGCGCTCCAGCAGGAAAATTTTCATTGGCTTTCCTTTGGTTTAAAGCTAGAGCTGAGGGGTTTTATTTAAACTGCTCCAGTGATGTAATTTTTACATAGCTACGTTATCGCAGCACAACTCTCTTACAGAGGCAGTAGAGAAGGAGTTATCCCTCATCTCTCCCCCATTTCCTTCCCCTACACACTGGAGGAGAAGCCAGCCTCTCGGCACTTAGCTGTGAGGAGCTACAGCCTATTCTGCTTCCTCGCAGATCCTGCCTTCACATCCAATTGCTTGTCCCAATTCTCACGCTACGTAGAACAGAGACGAAGTCAAAATGAAATTCGGGCACTGCTTTGACAGCCTGGCCTCCTCTCCACTTGGTAAGTACGCAGCCCGTAGAATGTCAATGTGAAAACATCCGCACCCCGGTTCAATGGCAGCGGAGGCGTACACTGTCAGTACCGAGCGATGCTAAACGTGAGGTAGACATTGTGTCAGAGTCGTCATGATATTGAAACCAAGCTCATTAGGCATGCAGGCCACCAGCAGAACAGTAATGAACACAAATACACTTCCATGTATTTTTAAAGCTGTGAGTATTAAAGACTGCCAAAGAGAGGAAGATGCCGTGTGTCCTGTAGGATTTGCTTCCCCCACCCCAACATTTTACACATGGATTTGGAAGCGAGCAGCTGGGTCACGTAGGCAGTAGCAATGAGAAACTAAAGGTTAGGAGTGAGATGTCTTGTCCAGGTGTCTGCCGCAGCCACGTAGATGCCAAGGTACACCACGCCAGCATTCGTTATCGCGATACCGATCTTAATATTGTGGCCTTTGTTGCCAGATGTGCAGCTAGGTTCTCTCGAAAGTCATGGAGGTAATTGTATTGCTGAAAAAGCACAACCGGATTTGTAATGAGCGCTCTGTACTTTCAGAAGAGGCACTACCCATCTTAAAAAGCTGTGCTATACCCCAGGATGAAAACTGCACCCTCTAGGCCATTTATTTGTTCTTGTGCTTACTCCAAATTCTCTGGAATTTTTCACCATCAGACACAGATTATATGGATCTTGGCTTGGATCCTGTGGTTCCTCATAAAGGGCACATGTGAGCTCAAGGTAATGCAAAATATGGTCCTCACAGGTGGGAGTTTCATGTCAGAATTCAAAGCTGCTTTATTTGGGTCACTGAGAGTATTACTCTTTCCATAATGAGTCCATGAGGCAGAACACAGCCTTTAGCTAGTACGATGATGTACAACAGTTTGTAGGAAGAGTTCTTAGGTCAACTCATACATCGTGTATAGTATTAATATGCAAGTGTTCAAAATGAGATAAAAATGTTATTCAGCAGAGGCTAAAGGACAGATCATCCACCCCAAGCAGCTGTGTGAACTTCTAATTACAACATTTGTTCATTTGTTCCCCTGCCTCTTCAACCAGGGATGCAAGCTGCTCCACACTGCCCCCTTGGTTTGTGGAAAACTGGTTTTCAACAAGTAGCTTAAAACAAGATTTGCCTTCCAGAGAGGCTTAGAGCTAAGAAAGAGACAGCTTTTAGGCAACTCTTTCTCCCCAGAAACTACTGTCTTGTAAACTTTTTAAATGTCAGCTCCTCTTTCCTGTACATAGAACTGTTTTAAGAGCATAACATCTAGGACTCGTATCAACAGAAATATGTACACAGAGTAGGTAAAAATCCCAGCAAAAGAAGAAAAACCCATTATGTTCAGCGACTTAGGCTTCCCTCCCTCCCTGTAGGTTTTAACAGTAGTGCTAGCGATACTTCTTAAAAGAAGCCTGCCAGCGTATCGATGCGATAGCTACAGAAGGTGAACGCGGCTAGCTGGGTTAGGAAGATGGAGCAAAACCAAGGCAGAAAAATCAAGCAGACGTCCAAGTTGTGAGGAGAATGCGAGCAACAGAAAAAGGGACAAGAGTTTAGTCAGCGATGAGCAGGGATAAGGAGGAGAAAGCAACAAGTTACTAATGATGGTGAAGAGCAGACAGGGAGAACAGCTACTGAATTCGGTAGAGGCACAAGAAGACAGAATTGGCGGGAAAGCAGAAAGCTCGAAGCAGCTCAAACCCAAGAGAGCCGCAGGGGCACCAGCTGTGGAGCATCTCAGAAAGACAGAGGGATCCCTTTGCGAAGCAAAGGAGAGGACTGTGCCAGCTCTCCGCTCGTTCCGACGCGCATATTACCTGTTGTAGCCTCATTACCTTGATCGTCTGTATCGCCCCAGATCCTCTCAAGTTTCTGAGGCTGTCTATTGCTTGCTGAGGTGACAGCGAATCCGAAAGCTGAAGCAGGAGACATGCAGCTACTGTAAGGGAAAGGTACGTATGCTCCTGAGCACCTCTTGCTGTAGGCAGTACCACTTTCACACAGTAATAGGTTTGTTCCATGAAAACCACTCTAGCAAAACTCAACCTCTACAACTACCTGAAAGGAGGTTGCAGCGAAGTGGGTCTCAGTCTTTTTTCCCAAAGTAACAAGCGATAGGACGAGAGGAAACGGCCTCAAGTTGTGCCAGGGGAGTTTAGATTGGATATTAGGAAAAGTTTCTTCACCGAAAGGGTTTATCAAGCATTGCAACAGGCTGCCCAGGGAAGTGGTTGAGTCCCCATCCCTGGAGGTATTTAAAAGACGTGTAGATGTGGTGCTTAGGGACATGGTTTAGTGGTGGACTTGGCAGTGTTAGGTCAACGGTTGGATTCGATGATCTTAAAGGTCTTTTCCAACCTAAACCATTCTGTGATCCTGTTCTATGATTCTATAATAGGGTCACAGATCTGTTGGATCTTTTAATGAATAGAACACTATTTGTTAGCACTGGCCCCATCTTCCTGCTGCTCCTGCCCAAGCCTGCAGGCTTTGGAAACAGGTGAAAACCCTCCCGCTTCCCCCCCTGCCTTTCCAGCAGCATTCGGAAGGCAAATTCTGAAGTCTTTCCAAGAACCAGTCCCAGCACACCCAGTTAATTCCCCTTTGTGTCTTCTGACTGCATTTGCTTTTTTGGCAGCATCACCACCCCTTCCTTCTTGGGCACACACAGTAACTAGTGCCCCTGCATGCTTTAGGGAGAGCACTAGGCTGAAGAAAGATGCCGAGGAATAGGTTCATCGCCTTTTCTTGAGGAGATGTTCCAGGAAGAGGGGAAAGTGCAATCCCATCAGTCAGAGGGGACTAAAATTTGCAGTGAAACCAGAGAAAGAGTCAGAAGGTAAGAGAGAACTTTCTATCAGCCTCACTAAAAGGCTGACCCTGCCTGACCCTCCATCCCCTCACCTACGTACTCAGAGCTATACCATGACATACTTATGTCACTCACCACAGTTTCTACACAGGCAGCTAATGTACTACCATTTGACAACACCTTTCCCAAAGAAACAGGCTCAAAAACATTAACTAGCCTGCTACCTGCAGTGGCAGTTTGCGCTGTAACCACAGTTAAGCTTCAAGCAGAATTTGGCTCCTTTAGACAGTGCTGCCTCACGGGAATGGGTTTGTAAGATGGGTTAGTCAGTCAGGCGTTGAGAGGGGGAAGACAACTGCTTACCGAGACATGAGCGTCCAAGGCCACCGTAGCAGCTGAAAGAGAAGAAAATGTTTGGTTGTAACAAGCTGTAGTACGCTGCAACACCTGCAGCCCCGTGATACGTAAACGTACGGACACAATTCTTGCCTTAATATAATCAAGAAGAGCAGTGGTACAAGAAAGTTAGAATTTCTATAGAAATACCTACAGGGCTACCTCCCATTTATTCTTCAGACCTTCCTTAAGTAGGGT
Source organism: Pelecanus crispus (assembly GCF_030463565.1). Classification (NCBI taxonomy): domain Eukaryota; kingdom Metazoa; phylum Chordata; class Aves; order Pelecaniformes; family Pelecanidae; genus Pelecanus; species Pelecanus crispus. The sequence continues at coordinate 70,642,306 of NC_134648.1, forward strand.
CTTCCTAGAGAAACTGCAATTTTAAAGTTCCCCTTTGTTCATGGTAATAGTCCCAAAGGCACAGGAGGACAGAAAATGGCACGAAGATGGACAATCTCCATTTTGTTTAAATCCTGCTCCAGATTAAGGCTTTGGTGACAGTTGTGAGCTAATGATAGTAGAAGGCTCTGCGTCAGCAGGAAGCCCAAGGACTCAGTGGATACCTGTGGAGGGAGCTGTCAGCAGGGAACACGGAACTTGGAAAGCTCTTCCTCTCTACCGTGAGCTCAGCTACGAATGTCTGAAGAAATCAATTTAAACCAGTTTCATGCAATTTAAGAGTGAATTTTGCACTGCTGGAACCCACTGAGTCCCTGATAAACAGCCCCGGGGTGTGTTATCCTCTGACAACAGCTGCTTTAGCTTACAATTCATATTGCATACCTGACATCCTACCAGGCTAGCAGCAAGGAGTCATACGGTGCCATTCAACACACACTCAGAAGCGCTTGCTGGACAGAGCAAGGGAAAATGGGAGATTCAAATCTTACAAAGGACAATTTAGCTCCAAAAGGGTGCATGAGGAGAAACAAGCAGCTTTTCACAGCTTGAACTAATGCCAAAGAATGCAATTGTCATTTGACAGGATTCTGTTTCAGCTGGTCACGCATCTAGTGAGAAGCTGGTATCTTTTACAGGAATGTGGGGTGAAAGGGAGGCAACCAGAACCTACTGTATGATTGTTTTCCTGTTATTTTCCAGGCAGCTTCTGAGCTCTTCCAGAATTTTGCAGCACTTGGCAATGTCAGGAGCATCCCCATCAGGAATAGGATAGTGGTGCACGCAGATCCCATGCTGTTGGTAGGTGTCTATAAGGTTTGGTACTCGGTATTTTAAGAGCTCTCCTCTGGTACAAAGCACAAATACATCCTGGGTCCCATAGTTCTTTAGTTCTTCTGCCAACAGATTAAAACACTTGCAAATAAACAAAAGCTCATCAAGCTTAAGGAGAAACAGATAAGCTACTTGGTACTGATTCTCTTGTTTAATCTTTGAGGTTAAGGCAATAGGAGCTAGCAATTTTGCTTTGAGCAGCATTTACTTCTGCTGAGTCTCTCCCACGTTTGCCTTCAGGTAACCCACGAGAGGAATTGTCTCAGTTCAGAGCGAGTCTCGAGACAAGCCTCACTGGAAAGCACGTCAGCACTCCGAACAGTCTGTTAACTGCTGCCAGCTTACGCATGCATCTGTCCCATCTCCAGCTGTGACTATGTCCGAACACCGTGGGTTTTTGCTATTCGCCTCTGCTCTACCACTGTTTACAAAAGCATACTAGGCACAAATCTTTACACAATTTCATATTTTCTATCCCAATCTCACTTTTCTCTGGGAAAAGAAGACTACAAGTTTGTAATTCTTCTGGGTCCTAGCTGTTTTGAAGATGCCTTCTCCTGCACGGGACTTAGCAGAGCTCATAGTTACTGTGAAAGACGCACAGATGCCTGTACAGCTCCAGCCTGGAAAAACCCTGACTACTTACTCAATATTTGGTAGAGAAGCCACAGAGAAAATGGCACTGCACACTTGAAAGTGGTATCTAGTACTCATAATGGTGACTGTGCTAAGATATTTGCTGCATCTCCAAGCACAGCGTTACCAAAGCTCAGATAGACATCACTGTCAGACATCCCCCAGCAAGACTTTGTAAAGAACTGCCCTGCATTCTAACATCATGGCACGTTAGACAGACAGCTACAGCATCCATTCTAGAAGTACAAATAAAACACCACCACCTCTCAAAGTCAAGCTGTGTTTTAGATACCTGGTGTCTGAATCCTTATGCCCAAATTAGATAAACAGCAACTCCAGCAGTTTCCAGACTAAGACAAGGTAAACCTCTAGCCCTTTAGTAACTTAGGCTTTCAGTTTATGTGCACGTTGTTCTTGCCCGTTACGTAGAAGCGAGAGGCCCTTATAGACTGGCCAGAAGACTCACCTATATCTTTCTGAAGATTTCTTCTGACATCCTTAAACCTGCAACCTAAACCAAATTATGAACAACAGTTACTGCTCCAGGTAAGTGGCATTTATGGAATGGCTGCTACAGCTGCAAAACAGAGCACAGACAACCTCCCACCAAAACCAAAGCAAACAACAAAGCCACATCCTAAATAAAACACAGTTCTTATTTTTGCAAAGAGATCACCAGCGTAGAAGACCGTTTAAACATAATTTATCTGCTTAATACTGTAATGTAATAGGATTAAAAAAAAACCTGCCCAAGTTTTTAAGCTGCTGTGCATTTTCCAGGTGAGAACTTTTGGATATTATAGAATCAGGGTACAGCTTAAAAAGAAAAAAAACAACACAAAAAAACCCCACAAAACACAAAATAAAAAGTACCAACAAATAAAAGGGCTGGATAGAGATCATTTAAGAGTTGTGTGGTTGACTGGTAGGAAAGTAAGTTCCCTGTTCTGTAATACTCAGCACAAATCACATTAAAAGTCCTCCTTACTATTCAATCTTCAGCATATCACCACTTCCATTTTTGCCTCAGATCATGCTACCAAGGCATTTTTGCCCTACAGAATACTGCACTGCAATATTCACAGCTATTGTTTGGTTTGTGAGGTGTAATTGCTCAAAATATTTGCACCGTGTCCTCCCTCTGTCTCCCCTCCTTCACGCAGCCCCATAAGCACACAATCTTTATGCCTGTCCTGACAACAGTCAGGACTGTGTATATCTTGAAACACCTTTTGAAAGCACGACAGCAGAATCCTGCAGACCAAGAGCTGTGTTGGCAGGGCTACAACTGGAGGTAAGCATCTGAAGATTCAACAACTATTACGTGAACAGCTCAGGTAGCTAAAAAACATAATGCAGCTATTTTTTGGTACATAACTGTCATTCAAACATTAGTGGGATTTTCATCAGCACTGGCCATCACCCACTTCAAGGTACCTTAAATTCAAATATTATTCAACACTTATTTTCTAGTTCTTTAGTGTGGTATTAGTCCCAAGCTTGTATTTCTCAGTTGGCTAATGAAAGTTGAGTAACTGCTTCAAACGAGGTAGAGAAAGTTCCCATTGTCACCACCAGCAGTTCTATCTCTTTTGTGACCACAGGAGATTCACCACAGCTGCCGTTTTGGTAGTTAAAAATACAGTGAAAGCTTATATGTTTATTTTTATATCATGACCATGGTAGTGCAACCCAGATGCTAAAGGAGAGCGGTACAGAACTGTCAGCACAGTGAGTGAGTGTAATTTGAGCCCAATACATCTTATAAAGGAATTATTTGCCAAAGCAGTCTTGTTTCACTTATGTTGTTCCTTGTTATAAATAGTGAGACAGGCTAAAAAGCCAACTGTTTTAAATGACAGCGGAAGATGGCCACTATTATTGTCTTACCACTCAGCCAGATGATCTTGCATTAAGATATTCTCTTGATTAGTCTTGGTATTTCTGAAACAATTATTCCATAGCAGTTTACAAAACAAGTCACCCCGCCAAATGGAACATAGGATTTTGGGGTACAAGATATTGCCTCTCTTCAACTTCAAACGTGCCTGCAAATTTCAGTGAATGCTTCTTACCTGGAAGGGAACATAATCCCAGGAACTCGGAAGCATAGACAGGAGACAAAGACAACCTATCAGAAAATAAAAAATAAAGTAAAACGAAAAAAAACAGAGCAGAACATTTTGATTATTTGAATAGAGGTAACTCACTACAAGACATTCCTTTTCTGTGGGACCATGAGAAGAGTTGCCTAGCCATAATCTAAATTTAAGAATAAAATGGAAGCATTCCAGTGTTATTTCTACAACATCAGACAAGGGAATCACACATTTGCTAGTGTACTTCATCACATAGCCCTGCCCAAGAGGAGGAAAGTGTTGACAAATCCCCACAGGACTTGTCAGACAAAAATCTACCAAGAGACTGGGGCTAGCACGACAGACAGTGACTAGCAAACGCTTCCCAAAGCAGAGCTGGCCCCACATCCACTAATAGTTCACCAGCACCAACTTAATCCCTTCCCAGGGGCACCATCAGGCCAACCACAACCCTAGTCCTTGCTCTGGCAGGTCACCAGCGCCTGGCACGGGTTTCCTTCGGGAAAAAAACCCTCCCGTTTTGCAGGAGCGGGATTTAATGCAAATGCCCACGTAGTTTCTGAGGGAAATGACGCCCGCCCCGGGGCGCGTCTCACCAGGAGATGGGGAGCGGCCTCAGGTCCTCCTCAGCGGCCTCTTCGTCAGAGGAGTCGAAGTCGCCCGCTTGCATGGTGCAGGGCTGCGGCGGGAAAAGAGCGAGGAAATCACCCGCGGGCCGGAGCCCGCCCTGCCCCCTCGGCTGAGCCGGCGCTGAGGCGATCCCGATCCCGATCCCGGCCCCGGCCCCGGCCCCGGCCCCGGCCCCGGCCCCGGCCCCGGCCCCGGCCCCGGCCCTCACCGGCTTCACCATGGCGCTGCTCCCCGGCCGCCGCCTGTTTGAACTGTCCCCGCCCACCCGAGCCACCTCATTGGTCGAGCCCTCCCGCCCTTCGTCCAATGGGAATCTGTCGCACGCCGGATGCGTGGAAAGCATCCTACGGCTTCACGAGAGGAGCATTCTGATTGGTGAGTAGCGAAGGCGAGGCGGGCTTTAAAAAAAAAAAAACAAAAAAACCAAACGCCGCCGGCGGCGAGCTTTGCGCTGATTGGCTGAGGGGGTGCGGCGGGAAGCGGCTGTGTCTCGAGCCCCAGGGGGCCGTTGGAGGCGGGGCTCTGTCAGGGGCGGGGCAGCTGCGCGTGAGGCTCCCCCTCCCTTAATTCCTTTTTTTTTTTTTCTTTTTTCCCCTTAATTGCAGAGAAGGCATTCTGGCTTCGCGTTTGTGACTGAAAAGGGGGTGTCCGTAGGCTTTCAGTGGCGTGAATTGCTTGGGTTGCCCCTGCCCTTTGGCCTGGGATGCCGTTCTGAGGTAGATGCGGGGCTGGGAGGCGCCCAGCGCGCGTGCAGCGCTCCCCGGCTCCTGCAGCTCCCGCCTTCCGTTTCCGTTTTCATTCGTCTCTGGTGGTCTTCTACCTGCTGTGGTGCGCTTAGTGCAGATGGGGTGGGAGGGAAAAGTTGAAGGGAAGGGATGGGCCCTTCCTGAAAAGTGGGCCTGTGGGATCCGGAATCTACGCCCACACAAGCCTTGACTAAGACACGGAGCCAGATGTGAGCCTTCACCCACGGCACACGGGAGAGCAGGGGTGTGCTTGAGTTCAGCGGGTTGGAGTATAATTTGGTGGCCCTTTTTGGCGTTAGCATGGTTTTCGTGTGCGCCTGTGGCCTTTGTGGGTGCAGGAGAGTTTTCAAGGGGCTCCCAGGTGCCCTGAAGAGTTTTGGGGTGGTCGATTCTGGGTGCAGAAAAAACAGGACTTTCTCAAAGCAGAAAATGAGCAATGCTTGCTCTTTTAAACCGTGAACTTAATGTCAAATATTCTGGCAGCAGTAGTCCATCTCGCTCTTGGGACCGTTCCGACCTCACAGATGTGCCCTTAGCTCTGCTGCTAAGGTAGCTGGCTCGCAGCCGCCTGCAGAAGGAAAGCCAAAGGTGGCTGCAGTGTGCGCTCGTGTGGGATCTCCTGGAAAATTCAGACTTAAAGTGACTGGACGTGTCCACGTCCTGCTCTTGTCGTGGCCCTCTTTTCTAATCATAGAATCATAGAATCGTTTAGGTTGGAAAAGACCTTAAAGATCATCCAGTCCAACCATTAACCTACACTACCAAGTCTGCTCTAAACCAATCAAGGTTTAAACTAGACTAAACCATGTCCCGAAGTGCCACATCTACCTGTTTTTTGAACACTTCCAGGGATGGGGACTCCACCACCTCTCTGGGCAGCCTGTTCCAATTCTTGACCGCCCTTTCCGTAAAGAAATTTTTCCTAATTTCCAACCTAAACCTCCCCTGGCGCAGCTTGAGGCCATTTCCTCTCGTCCTATTGCTAACTAATTTTCTGTGCAAATAAGTTTTAGGGATATTGCATGAAGTTTTTATCTTAGCCTACCACGAAAGGTGGCTCTAGAGGGAAAAAAAAAAAAAAAAAAGATTCTGGCTGCCTGATTTTTAAGAGCTAGGCTGTTGCCCATGGTTAGGGCATTTTAGTAGACCTCTTTGCAGCATTTCTGGTGTATCGTGCCAGTAACTCTGGCCATTAATTAGTAAGGAAAAATGCATAAATTGATATTGAGGGATTTTGTTTTTGAAAATCTTATTAAGGCATTTCTACAGCCTGTGCTTAGACATGTGTAAAACTATGTTGTGCAGGAGCCAGGCATGAACAGTGATTTTTGGCATCGATCTAGAGGATAATGTATGGTTGCGGAGACTTTCAAAGATGTTTGAAGTCAAAAGTATGGTTGTGTACAACTTCCTTAAGTGGTTTGAGTTTGGTGGGATTCCCAGTCAGGCCAGTGCAAGATCTCCAGGTGTGGAGATTTTAGATTTTAGTTCTACATTAGTAACATTAGTTCCACAGCTGGAGGTTTTAATGAAACCTGCCTGAGGAGGACTGTAGAAGCAAATTGCTTGGTATTGCAGGATTTAGGGTAGGTTCAGGGAGTGAAGAAACAGATGATGAGAGGATCAAGGAGAAGAACGGTTTATTAAGACTCAGAATATGATAGCAGATGTATAAAAATTGCATTACTGGGCATAATGGAGAATTAAAACAATGCAGATGTTGCCGACTAAGATGAGAAATGGGAAGAAATACGTCCTAAGAATTGAGGCAACATGAGGACAGCCAGCCACTGTAGCTGCAAACATGATTTTAATAACTCCTACAGCCACTGCATGAAGGAACAGGTATGTGGTTTGCTTCTGTCCAGTGACTTTTTAGCTTTGGTCCCCTTAGAGATTATGTGCAACACTTGTACTGTTTGATATAGATGAGAAATTTGCTGTATTTTTTTTTCCCCGTGATCGATTTTGCCTATTTGTGTGAAAGGTATTGCAGGCTTTAACTCTGAGGATTTTATCTTTATGGAAGCAGTGACATGAGACTAATAAATACAAAAAAAAAAGCAACGATGATAGCGTTCCTGGTTGTTCATTGAAAAGATCAAAGGAATTCTCTGGAGTTTGGGTGCCTTCACGTGGTAGAAAACAGTATGGTATTGCATGGAACCTAAAATGGTAATAACAGCCGGTAATGCCAAGGAATCTGCAAAATGTGAGGCTAGAGCTTGGGGTCTGTTGTGGCAGAAGTGAATAGGGGTAGTATGTAAGCGTGAAACCTGAAGTAAATCTCAGAAAAAGGTTGGGAAAAATAAAAACCAAACCTGAGGAGGTCCTATGAGGTTCCTTATTACCCTGGGCATCTTGCAGCATTAAATGACAAATACTGTGTTTATTAGCTGACTACCTGTTAGGGTTGTCTGTTTATTTCTTAAATTGAGCTGTTGCCCGGCACATCAAATTGTAATGTGCTAAAGCATCTAGATCAGCTTGATTGAGATGTGTTTTATAGGGAAGATTAACAGGAGCTGGTCTGCAAGAAAATGTCCTTTTGACATATAAAAAGGAACGCATCAACGTCAAGGCTTTACCTTCTGGAAATTTTTGTCAGTTTATAGATTGGAGGCCTGTGCAAAGTGAAGAAAAATAGTCACGGGCATAGGCTGAAATGCATAGTTTGGAAGATTTATTTCACTGGTGAGAGAGGGTGATGAAGAAGGTATGATTTAACCAGTATTTTAACTGGGCTTTTAGATAAATGGTTGGCCAGGAGCTGCTGTCTATAAATACCTAATGGGAGGGTGTAGAAAAGATGGAGCCAGGCTCTTCTTAGAGGTGCGTAGCAGAAAGAGAAGAGGCAGTGGATAAAAGTTAGAATGTGGGAAGTCTCTACTCTGTATAAGAAAATAATTGCTTACTGGGAGTGTTGGCAACAACAATCAGTAAGCATTTGAGTGGTAAGTTTGTGCTTACGTGGTGGCTGCTTGGGGTTATATTTTTTTGGTTGGCTTTTTTTTTTTTTTCCCCTCGAGAGAGATAATGATGCTTATGTTACATGACATAAGAAGCTTATGCCTCTAATGCAGTAATAAATACCCTCCCAGAGATATTAAAAATAATATACAGTGAGGTTGGTCAAACAGCAAGATTTCCCAAGGAGCTTTAAATACATGTCCCAGGCTTTAAATACATGTATGGAGAATGGGTTTGTGGTCTGGCAGCAAAATTTGTATACAAAATTTGTAATGTAAGAAAATGGTGTATGAAAATCCAGACAGGTCTGGTGGGTTAGCTAAGAATTTTCTCATGGACCCAGTCGTGACTCCTGTGAAAGCAATCCTGTTCAGACCTATCTGGGTTTCGGGTCCTTTTTATTTCTCATTTCTCAGCAAACAGTCAAGCTCCTGAGAGCCAGCTGGCTTTCAAGTGTTTCTCTGGTTATACCTGGCTCTCCCGTGTGCACCAAACCAAAGTCAAAGTGAAGATCTTTATACCCTGAGTTCATAGCTTGTCATACCGTTAAAGCGTTGAAATTCTGATTGCCAGACAAATACAGTCAAGCCTAACCTGGTTTTGCTGCCCTTGGGTCAGGGAAGAGCCCTCATCCCTGGGGACAGTGGAGTGGTTCATACAGGCAGCATCTTCTACCTGCTGTTCTGCACTTGGATTTCCCAGACAAAATAAATAGTTGATTGAATTCAGGTGAAAGCCTGGGAGGTTCACTCCCAGGTGTATGCAGTGGAGACAGCCAGGGACTAGTGTGAAACAAGGAGTGAACAAACTTGGTGGTATATAGTCTTAGCACAGATCTTGTTCAAAGATAAACCTTTAACAAACAAGCTACGTTCTTTTCCTGCAAGGAGCCAAAATGAGATCTGGAATGTCCGAACCATCAAAATAATTTTAAGATCATTGGTAACTGATTATTCCAAACAAACACATGTAATGCCAAAGACTTGTTAGTCACATCTCATTTCATATATCAGTTTCTGGAAGTTGCGTTTTAGTAAGACTAATTAATATATGTAGTGTTCCAAGAGATGCACTGTAATGTCTTTGGGAGCACTCCACTGGTGATATCACCAGAAGATCCCACAGGGCATCATTTCAATTTTTCCGATTGTTGTTTTTGGAGGGAAAAAATAATAGGTGGAATAGAGTTTCAAAATTTTCAAGCATCTTCTCTTTCTTTTTTTTTTTCCCACCTTGACTTTAAATTGTATGGTTGTAGAAAACCAAACCACTGTGTTATAAACTTTACATTGCACTTCACAATGAGGATATGAATGGAAAATTCTTGTTATGTGAGATGAAATTGTGTAATGTTTGGAGAAACAGTTCTAACTTGAGACACAAAAGAAAATTTTAGAATTGCAAGCACAATTTGGGGAGATTCTATATATTTTCCACGCCATTACTTAGTTCTTCAGCTACGCTTGAGTTTGTTTTGTTAGGGTTTTATTCTAAAACTGTGCCAATAAAACACTGACAGAAATATTTGTGAATGGTGACTGTCTGCTCCCAGCCAAAGCGTTTGCTGAAAGCAGATTCTTTGCAAGGTATGTTATTTCAGAATAACAAGCAACTACCCTCCTACGCCAAATTTTTTGAGGGAACTTTTTCTTTGCCCTTCATGTGCATGTGGTTTTTCATTGCTTTCCATCACAACCCAAATACATTTGTGGCAGGCAGCTGGCTGGAAACATAAAGCTTATGGATTGGCTGTCTTTTCTGTCAATAACGCTTCAAAACTGTAATTTCTCTGTAGCTCTGAACAAAAACACCCTGCCTGCTGAGAACAGCTGTTGGCTGGCGGAGCAACTTACTTGTGAATGTGGTGTTATGTGCTGCTGCCATAGAACTGGATTTATGGATTGTTTTGCCAGGATAGTACCATGGAGTTAAGAGATGAAAGAAAGACAGAGGGGCTTAAGCTCTGTCTAGCCCTATAAATCCTACTTGTCTATTGAATTAAAACCAGAACTGAGATTTGGCCATAAAGCTGGTGATGAAAAACAGTGTTGTAGAGCAACTGCTGAGGACACAGGTAAATAAAATAGTATTCCGTGCAGTTTTATCAAGGTTACTGGCACTTGTTAGTACAGATGAACTTCTACATTTCTAGGCAGGGTGCAGCCCTGCTTTTATTGAGACTAATGACATAAGTGTCACTGGGATCAGGATATTTTGACTTGCAGTCTTCAACAAATCCCTGTTTATTCTGGATTGAAATGTGAAGCCTTTTATAGCTACAAAGAAGGTCTAGTGCTCTTTGGAGTTGAGAATTGTGCCATCCTGTGTAGCTGACATGAGATGGTGCACGTTTCTTGCCTGCCCTTCTTTTATCACAGTTCTCTTTTTTTTAATATATATATTTTTTTTTTTTTTCTGTTTGTGTTAAATACACAAAAGTTATACCTAATGTGTTAAAGAAAGTCTCTGTAATGGTACTTTTTGGTTTGTTTTTTTTTCCATGACTTGTTCAATACACAAAAGTTATACCTAATGTGTTAAAGAAAGTCTCTGTAATGGTACTTTTTGGTTTGGTTTTTTTTCCATGACTTGTTCTCTCTACAGCGGTCTGTTCGTGACTTGAAGAATCTTATTTTAATGGAAATGATTATTTAAAAGCAAGATTTTACCTACTCAATGATTCCTTTTGTATTTCAGACTGAAATTGCCTGTTAAATGGAGTAAAAACTAAAAATGTTTTAAACTAAGTTTTTAGAACAGTGTAGTTCAATTATAACTTGACTGTATGAGCCCTAGCAGAATACAAGCAATAATCACAGTTAATGGCAACAGTACAGCAGATGATTCTGCAACAGTTGTGTCCTACTGCTCCAAAGCAGGTCATTTGTGGGTATCTATATTGCACTGTGTATGCAGCAGCATACTTGTGTGTGCAGTTACTTGATTTACAAGGGATAAAGTCGTCTTTGCAACAAATACAATGTTGCCCATGGACCTGAGTGTCAGAAGTTGGTCATTGGCTTGACAAACGGTATGAGTATTTTTTATTCCAAGTTATATGTGGCCATGTAGATCTTGTTCTTTTCATCACGGGACCTACTTGTTCTTTATTATCATTCAAATATCCCCTAATGTCTAATGATAATTACTGTAAAACTTTTGGAGGGTGGAGATCTTGTTTGCAAGCAAAATGATTTGAATTCTTATTAATATTTTTTCTGTATTTGTGGTTTTCGATGAATGCGAAGTTTCAAAGCAATGATCAAAACAGGACATGGCAGTAACAGTAGGGAAGAAGGAAAGTGTGAAAGAGCAAAAAGGGCGTCGAAGGCCAAGTCTTCAACTGCTAAGGTTGCCACATGTGGTGGCTGTCCTGGTTTACACTATCTGGAGATCATATTCTCCCTAGGAATTATTATTTCTGTTTTCTTTTATCAACTTCATAGATAATTCTTTCCTATTTAACATTGATTTGGCTAATATAAAATTGGACTTTTAAAATGTATACTTCCTTTATGGTGACAAAGATGAAATGGAAAATACTGTATATAGATGAATTTGTTCTTTTTCATTTGCACTTACCAAGTTGCTCATAAGAAGGCTACAGTGAGCGTGGGGCTTTTGTGTGTTTCTGGCTTGCTCTTCCAGACATTGTCTTTTCGATGATATTAAATATTTGGTCTATGACAGCACAGGTTTTTGCAGTAGAGATGATATAAAGTCCCAAACAGACAGCTGAATTATTACTTCAGTCATTGTGAAAACAGCAGGAGGTGAAGTTTTGAGTGAGTGCCTGTGAAATAATTTTATGAACCGTAATGAAGGTAAAGGAACCAAACCAAATATTTAATAAATGGACATATGTTTAAATTATGTTTAAAGCTCGATAGTCCAGGAAAGTTTTTGAAGGTTCTGGCATAGTGAATCTTTTTTTTTTTCTTTTTTTTTTTTTTTTTTTACATGCTAGTCAATGGAAATATTATCAGAGCACAGGACTGAATAAATTTCTATGTTTTCTTTCTTGATTTTTCCTGTTTTTTTCAGAGAGTTGTAGTGAAAATTAGCTACAATCTCATCAATTGGGGTGACTTATGAGATACTTAAACATTCATAGTCCAGATTTTTCAGCCCAAGGAAGGATTCTAAGCTATCAAAATGCAACTTGGAGTGGAAAAGTGTGATACTAACAATAGTTAATTCCTGTAAAGTGTCAAATCTGATTTTGAGGGACTCGCTCTGGGAGGGCAGAGGGATGAAGGGGGGATGTGGTTGAAGTCAGTGCCAGGGATTAGTATCTGTATCTTCAGTGACTAAAATATTGCTGTCTCTTGCTGTTTGTGTCTGTGGATATGCGTGATGACTGTAAGAAATGGGGGTTAAAGCATTGGATGCAAAGTCATAGGATTCCTTCTTTTCTTACTTCTCTAGTCATTCATCTTAGCCTGTTCCCTTGAACTGTATGTTGCAAAGAAGAGTTTGCCCTGAGAATGTTAGTGGATAGAAGTTACTGGAGTGGGTCCAAAAATAAAAATGCAATTTTTGGAAAAATAAAGTAGAAAGGAATTTTGTTTTGAAGATTTTGAAATGCATCTGTTTTTTCCATTCACTCATCTTAAGTAGTTAGTGAAAAAAAAAAAAAAAAAAAATAGTCAGAAGTGTTCCCCAAATGGTTTGGGAGATTTCTTCAGTTAATTAAAACTTGGAGTTTGATCAAAAAGAAGTTAGGTTGCCCAGCTGGCCTGGTAAGATGTATCAGAAGTAGGAAGTCCTTTTTGGCTCCTAAATCTTACTTTTATATTTGGGAATCTAGGAGCAATAGGGTTATCAAATTATCTCATTAAATCTCCCGTATAACACAAACTAATGTATTTCACTGAGCCATCTCCATAGCATTGTCAAAGATGTAAATAGACAAAAGGATGGCAGTGATCAGGAGCTGAAGTTGGGTGGTGATGGCAGAGAGATCAAAGTGCCATACATGCCAGAAACTTGTGCAATGGAAGGAAAATGACTGGATGAATTATACCTACACACTGCCAGCAGGTATGTCATTTATTTTGCTGGGTGTCTACTCATTTCACTGGCGCGAAATGTGGTGATCATAATATCCGTAAGCAAAATGCATCGCCCCAGCACTTAGTCCAGCCTGCCTGAAGTTCCATCTCCAGCTGTGTCCAGTGCTTTACGAAAGCATTGATATTAGCTCAATAGTAAACTTCTGGGGACACAGGTTTTGCAATCTTCTAGTTACTTTTTTTTTTTTTTTGAAAACCCCAATCCCGCACACAGTAATTTGTGATTCACTTGGAATGTATTTAGTCCTTCCCCTCAGCATGAAGTTGGGCTTCAGTGCAACTCATGTTTTTTAAGTAGGTTTAGTTTTGATCAGCAGTTAGATAGAAAAGACTGAGGGAAAACTCAGCAAAATTTAGCCAGAAGTGTCTCATGGTGCAGTCTTCAAGGAGTCTGTGATAGGAAATACCTTTAGAACCAAAACAACGAAAGAAAAAAGACATATTACTTAAGCAGTAGAGAACACTATTAGAAGTTAATAGACATCCATCAAAGATGCTGTCATATTTAGATTAAGGGAATAAAAAACCCAAGGTAAATGTAAGGTGATAGTAACGCAGCTAAAAAGATTTTGAGGAGCAAACTCCTTGGAGATACAAAAATATGCTTTTCCCAGTCATATTGGAAGCAGAACTTGCCAGGGAATTTTTTTTGGCCTATTGACAGTGGTGTAAGAGGAATCCTTAATGAAGATAAGGTTGAAGTTGAAGACTAAATGAATTATTTGAATCAATGTTCTTTGCAGAGTAGCTTAGGGATCTTCCAAGACTAGAGTCTTTCTTTATTCAAGATGTCTCTGAGGAACTGCCTCAAATGATAGTGTAGTGGAAGAGTTTTAAAAAAAAGAAAAAAAACCACAATGAAAATGAAGAATAAATGTCTAGAAGCAGAAGGTGTTCCCTTAAGAATTTCAAAGGCATCTGATAATGAGATCACCAAACTGCTCTGGTATCCTGCTACTTTCTCTCTTGAAATGGAATTGAGATCACTGGGGTGGCAGGTGACAAACACTACGCCTGCTTTTAGAAGAGTACTAACAAGGATCCAAGAGACTTATGTGGGCCTGACTGCCATATTAAATTGCTTGAACCTATAATAAAAATAGAATTAATAGGCACTTGAGTAAGTAAGCTATAATGGCAAAGAGTAAACACTGCTTTTATAGAGGGAAATCGGCCTCGAAGATCTATTAATGTAATAGTTTTTGGAAGGAATCAAGGAATTGCACTCTTCTGGTGCAGTTCTGTTGGTTACAAGAATGATTTTGACCTAGTCCCATTGTTGGCTTAATGTGTCTTCTCATTCCACCACATGATTTTGGATTTATGGGCTTATTGTTTGTAAGCAGGTTTAGAACACTTAAGTTAAAGACGCTTTGCGATGTATGATAATACTTCTTTAAGGGTATTATCCTATCGAGCAATCCACATCTTTTCATGTGAGTCTGGATGGCACTGAATACCAGCTCGGGGAAAAGCAAGGCCATCGTGCAGCCAAGGGCAAGCATACCGTGCAAATGAGCCTACGTCAGCTCCCCTGCGCTCGAGGGACTTGTGTACCCGTTTCAGAGAGTGCGTAAATAGTCTTCCTCCCGTTCTTGGCAGCATCTTGCCGTGCAGGTGTTGCTCTGCGGACGTGCAGTTCACTCGGCAGTATGCTTGTGAAGGAGGGAACAGCTCCCAGGCTGTGGAGTCACCAAGGTTTGCAAAGCGTCTCTGGGCCAGAAGCTTCACATATGGGTTATGTGAAAACTTCGTACAGGTAAGGGTGATCCTCCCTAGCTCTACTCTCTCCTAAGCAGTAGAGGGCGATCTTGTCTTAAAAATTTAGACTTCACACCTATCGCTGCCTTTCCTTTACAAATTGTTGCCGAAAGAATGAAGGTTTTTATCTCTAGAAACATATAGGATCAGATGTCTGTATTATTCTCTGTAAATGTTATCTTTGTTAAAGATACTTGCAGTAACTATCAGGTTTTATGCCACACGGCAACATTCCTCTATATGAAGTGAGAATTACTGAAGGAAAACCATTATACTACTAATGGAGCAAATAATAGGATCCACTGTGTCAGAACACTGTAAAAGCCTGCTGTAATTGAGTAATACCCAAGAAGTATTCTGAAATTAACTTTTTTTTTTTTTAACTTAGGATAAAAAAATATTGAAACACTTCGATTCATGAAATGTAGATAAAACTGATAATTCTTATTTGATTTAGGACATTACATGAAAATCAGGGAAACAACATTCTAAATGTATTTTGTGAACCTTTTTGTATGGAAGGTGTCTGCCCTTTATCTGTATACTTGGAGATGGCTGACTGCAAATTGAGGCGCTAAGCCAGCCTCTAGTATTCAGGGGGGTAGTTCTGTTTACCCAGACTATTCTTATGAGTATGGACAGTCTGCATGAGTGAAAACTAAAAGATTAATGCTTAAGTTACTTGGACACAAAAAAATATGAAGCATATGACTGGGTAGAGAGTTATTCTGAATATTTTTTTCTTGTGTGGTAGAGTTTTTAGACTGTGGGGTTTTTTTAACACATTTATTTTTATTTTGTATAACATTTTCTATTCCTAACATGTCACCTGGAGACTAGTGTGCTAAAGCATTTGGCCACTAGGAAGGAGAATGACTGAACTATTGTAGATGGCTTGTCTTGATAAACTTCTTTGTCAATTAATCTGTTGCAAATGCCCTTAGTCTTCCAGCTGGGTTTTCCTCTCACAGCCCTGTGATAGTTCCCTATGGCTCCCGGATGGAACAATCCTGGGCAGTAAAGAGATTGAGATAATGACAGTCCATGGTGACAGCAGGGCTGGCAGAGCCAGCCTGGGGGAAGACAGACACGTACTTGCCAATAGAAATACCTCCATCCTTTGGGAATTGTGGCTTGGGAATCAAAGCTGACCTCATAGACAGGAATGATGGAGAACAAGCTTTTGATTTATGACTAGATGAAGCTCAAAGTCTGCCCTTCTGATCCTTCTTTACAACACACCTTTTGTATTTTATATGAGCTCTTTCACTTTATTCTCAGAATGTTATCTCTTGGGGTATCGTTTTTAAGTCTTTCAGTGTTGTAATAGTTCACTCATCTCCTTCATAGCAGTTTTTTTTTTTTTTTTGAATGAAGCTAAAATCCCTTTTCAGTATCACAAATAAACTGTCATTTGTATTTAACATGACTGATCAGCTGCTTTACTTTTTGGGTTTTTTGTTGGGTTTTTTTGTTTGTTTGTTTTGTTTTTTTTCTTCTGGGTTCTCCTGAAAGCTAAAACCACATTTGCTTTCGAGACCCCGTGCTCATCTAGGGAATCCCATTTGCATTCACTGCAATGGTGCCTTGGTTGCCTCAAGTACTTATTTGCACTTGAATATGAAAAAATTGCTTTTTTAATGCTGAAATTTATGGGCCAGATCCTTAGTAAGATGTTGACCTCTGCTTTTCACTACCAATCTCTAATTAAGGCAACCACTGTAATGGTTGGAAAAATATGTCCCTCTGCTAGGAATTCTATTATCTGCTACCTGGTCACTTTGTCTTATAGGTCTTAAGCAAAACTGTGAATTCTCTGAAAGTGTTAAAAAAAAAAATGAATATGGGTCTAAATCTTCTTAGCTCGTTCTTGTCCAAGTTATTCATTGTTCATATTTTCCTAATCTTTGCTGTGTCCTCTGTGACAAGCCGTAGAAAGGGGATAAAAAGCATTTACAGTGGTGTCATTTATAAATGGGAAGGACTATGACAGCGTAAGATGAAGCGCAGCTTTCTGAAAAGGAATGTTTCTGTGCATCGGCTCTGTCGTATCTGTGTTTGGGGTGTTTGTGTTTCCATATATCTGTCAGTCTGTCTGTCATCTGCCTGCCTGTCTTCCTGACTTATATGACTGTTGATAAATATGCTCCACTGGTGATTAAAAGGAAGTGACCTCATAAGTTTGTCTTTTCAGCCACAAAGGTTTGGTTGTAACGTGACATTCCATCCTATTACTCTGGTTTACACCAAATTCAACAACTTGTGGCCTGCAGATACTCAGTATAAAGAGCAGAAAGAGACTGACCTTGACAACCTCATTTCTCATTCCTTTCTTGTTATAGGTAATATAGCTGAAAATGTGGTTTTAATTATAGTACTAATGAAAACTGAAAATCCAGACAGACACTTGACAAACTCTGGTACGCTTTATATTACATTTGTGCTAACTACAAAGTATCCAGCTGGGTGTAACATTATATCTCTTTTCCTTGAGCATCCGCCTGACTTAAGCTGTATAATTAATGTGTACTTTGGCTGGAGGTCAGCTTACAGTTGGTTTTTTAGAATTTTTACATTTTTTAAGATGTTGTAATGAAACGAATATGTTTATTACCTCTGTGCCTGCATTCCCCAGGGGGATTTAATACCTGTGGAGGAGCACTGGCTGGGAGAACTTGAATAAAATGCTTCTGCCAGCTGAGTCTGATGCATCAGAAGTCTGTTTTGAAAAGTAGGTGTAAGAAATAGAATCAAAGAATGTAATGTCTACAGATGTGTTTAACTTTGATTCACCTCCTTTGTATGGTTGTTTGATTTTAAGTTATGACACCGATACACAATCGCCCAAAGTAGAATTTGTGAAGGGATTTCTTTTATTTCTTTTCTTTTTTTCTTTGGAAAGGATTTTGTTTTCAGAACTCACCGATGAGAAACTGATGCTCTCAACTAGAGCCAAAAGCACTAAAAGCAGGTTCCCTGCCAAGCCCCACCAGTGCACCTTCATCCTGACCTGTCTTAACTCTGCTATTCCAGTTGGGCATCCGACTGCACTAGCATGTGTATGTAATCGTGTTAAATTAAATACTGGTTTTCATGATATGGACAAATGCTCTCTTGGGACCAGACTGAAATTAGCTTTGAAGCAATTTTATTGTGATGTAAGGCAAAGTTGAAATTGGGTTGCAAATGATAAAAATCGAAAGACTTGCATTACACTGCTGTTTTCAAGGACCTGCTGCGGAATCTGAAATTTTTCTTAACAAAACTCTTAGTGTGATTCTTATGCCAAACTTCCAAAAAACATTTCTGACATGAAAGGAAATGGCTGCAGTACAATCACATTCACAGTGGGGGCCTCAAGGTGTTACTCTTAGAAATGAATGCATAATGATTTTCAAATGACCTTTTCTGGCATGTTCATATGGCTGTTGATGTGGTTTGATGTTTTGTGTGAATGCACAAAGAGCCTATCTGCATAGCCTATCTGCAGCTGCGCTTTAAACTTGTTTGCTGATACAGATGATCTGAGGAAAGTTTGATTTTTCTCTTAACAGCCTCAGATTGTTTCTGCTTTCTCTTTTTTGTGGTCACAAAGCCAAACGTGGCTGTGAAAAAAAAAAAACAAAACCCCAAACAGTTTCTTCTGAAAAATTATTCATGAGCAGCTTTGCTAATGTTTAACTAATTTTTTGAAGACAAACTGAGTCCAACTGATCAAAAGGCCTCCCCAAAACAGTATAGCTAACAGGTGATTGTTTTTAAAAATTGTCTTTCTGAAAATGATTGGTGGGTAGAGTTCCTTAAAAGTTGTACCTTGCCCTAGAAGATATTTTGGAAAATATGATGCTAAAGTGATACATTTCCTTTGTTCAGAAAGGTACAGATTTTGCTGTAGATTTTGGAAATAGCAATCTTATACACTTGTGTTCCAGAAACATTGAGAAGCCTTGCCCAAATTCAAGCTCTGTAGGACCAAATGCTATACTGACATGCACAGTAAGAGACAGCCTTTGTTCCAAAGGGCCTGCGATCTAAAGAGACACCACAGGCAAATTCTAGCCCCTGTTTCTACCACAACCACTTAACTGGTTTTGGTAGTGTCTCATGAGTGCCCGTTTGGCACGAGGGAGATGCACTGGCATAAATTAAAGGCATTTCCCATCTCACAGAGGAAATAACACCTAGTCTCCAGTTAGTAAACAGCTCAAAAAATGAATTAAACCAGATGTTGCTGAGCTCTTGGTATTGACACACATGGTAGTGCAGCCTTTAAAGTGTCCCTCCTGTGGCCTCTCTAGTTATATTAAGATCTTATTTCCATCCTATAAACATTTAGGAGAATGATTAAGCAACAGTACCCCATTCATATCCCACGTTATGCAGAGGCAAGTTCATGGCTGCATTGTTTCTTAAGTGAAAGTGTGCTGGGTGGGTAATGTAATAGCACTTATTTGTTATTCCATTAACTGTTGCTAAACAGACTTACAGGACAGAAGTACCTGAAAGTGTTTAACGTTTAATATTTGTGCGTTATTATTGTTTGGCTTGTTTTCTTTATTTCCCCTTCACCTTAGCCATTCTACTGAATAGTCCCATTAACCTTAGTGGAATTACTATAATATTATCTTTGTTCTGAATTTATTCCCATCATTTGCTATTTTCAGCTCATGATTTGGAATGAAGAGGTTGATGCTGAGGCACTAATTCTCCATTTGGCATCAAATACCAAGCACAGGCATGAGAATAAATTCATTTGTAGAATAGCTTGGTACTTGCTGGGCAATACAGCACAAATTAATGGGGAGTTTCATTCAGGATTAAAAAAATGGGTGTGTCTCTTCAAAAAGACCTCTTTTCATAGCAAACTAAAAGACTGTTTTGGGTGGGTGTGGGATTGTTACCCATCTTGAGGGAAGGCAAAGGTGGAGAGATGGGTGATACACTTGTGACTGAGGGCAGTGGGGACTAATTTTTTTGTGTTCAAAAAATGGGGAGATGTGGCACTTCGGGACATGGTTTAGTCTAGTCTACCCTTGATTGGCTTAGAGTAGACTTGGTAGTGTAGGTTAATGGTTGGACTGGATGATCTTAAAGGTCTTTTCCAACCTAAACGATTCTATGATTCTATAATAAGGAGTTACAGTTCAAGGCCGGATCCAGCTACGTTGTGGACCGGGGCAGTGCTGCCCTGTGGCTATGCCTTTGCTGTATAACCCAAATAATATGCTCTGTGTTGGGTAACAACTCTGTTAGGTAATACTAACGAAGGAGGGAGATGCTGCTTTCTTAGCTTTTCCCCCAAGAAGTCAATGCCTATACGTGATAAATTGTCAGCAGCGGGGGTGTCAGATGGTCCCGGTGTGGAAAGGAGCCACATGTTTTATAAGCAAGAAGAGCAAACCTATGGAACTGCTTCCATCGTTTCCTATAGATGTGATGGATTCTCTAAATCGAGGCTGATATTTGTATTGTATACTGCCATGCAAACATAAGCTCATGGGCCTCTGGGCTAGAATTGAGGGCAACTACCCGCTCAGCTGCAAGTAGCAGAAAAACAATTTCTCTCTGCCTGGCTTTCCTGCACTGAGCCTGGAGGACTCTAAGCTATACCTGCACATCTTTGTGTTTTGCCTCCCTTAGTGACAGGCAATGAGATGCTGCTAGTTAACTCTTTGAGATGTCCCTTCTGGTTTTTTTTTGTTTGGTTGGTTTTGGTTTTTTTTTCCTCTTGACAACAGAGGCACAGGGTTCCCACTGAATTTCTTGGAGATGGAAATAGTTTGCTCCAGTGAAGGCTGCAGCCATAAGTGTTCTGCATTTGGCCTCCTGTATATCAGCATCACAAGAAAAAAGCTGTTCTGGGAACATGGAAAAAAGTGTTAAATTTTCTGATTTGCCCACTCGTACGTAACCATAGCACAGTATTATGCTTGTCATATGCTATGCGTGTTTTGGATTAATTGTGTATTTGTAAAAGCTACAAATACAAGTAGAAAAAGGAGGGTCAGCATGACAGTACCTTGCACAGTACCTTTCATTTTAAATGTTGGTTTGTTGAATTTGATGAGGTGTTCGTGCCTTTGATTTAGATTGTGCAGCAAATGGAATTTACTGGGGTAGATTTCTCAGATGGAGCAGTGTTTTTTATCATATAACATTTCAGAGGAATAGCTGGAGGAAAGTTGAGACAGTTTTCTTTGATGGGAACAATATTGGAAAACAGTTAGATCTGTCCGGGGTAAAACCAAAAATCTACATGCCTTACTTTACTGCTGCCATAGTTCTCTAGGAAATGAGATACACGTTCCTGAATGTTTTGTATTTAGATCTCTGATTTACTTGAACTTGCAGAGCTGTGGAAGTAGATTTTTTTTTTTAAAGCGTCGCTGCTGTTTGTGTTTTATTGTTTGATGGGTTTCTTGTCTGTGTGGGGTACTGTATGTGTGCATGTATTGATCCGTGCCTATCGACATGTATATGTTCTCAGTTGAAGTGTGTAGATAGTTAGGTTGCTGACTGGCAGATGCAGTCAGGTGCTTCGTTCTCTGACAGCAGTTTTGTTCTCAAATAACACTCTGCAAAACTTTATCTGCAGATCCTATCAGCTACTCAAGAATGGACTCAAAGAGCAAAGGCAGGGTGCAGTTCCATTTAAATCAGTAAGCACAGTTTTGGGCAGCCGGACAGCTCCATTTTGACCACACAGCTGAAGAGGATAAAAAATTTGAATTATCCCCCAAGTTACTAGCACTGGCTGCATGCTCCATGATAGAGAGAGAGAAAAACATCAGTGCTTGCCATGAGGAGTTTACAGTATAGATTACAAAGTCTGATTGTGTAATATTTTGTGCTATAGGCCGTATTAGCTTGAGCTCAGAATTTTCCCTTGATCCAATTTGTATAGATTCATACCTCTTCACTGTTAATTTACATTCATTAATAGTCACACAGTTCTTGAGAAAGGAACATGTGAGAAAGGACACTGAAGACATTCAGTTCTTGAGCTCTAACTCTGGAGGACAGAAACATAATGTTTCCTAAATAGAACACTGTTCAAGAAAACATATATATACACTTTGTTTCCTGAACTGGCCCTTTTAAGTTTTGCAGCTGGAAGAGAGTAAGATTCTCAACACATTAATCTTGGAAGTATAGTCATGAATAATGGATCCGAGGATAGGATTTGGCACTAAACACTAACCATGGTTCTAATGATTTTATAGAATGCTATAGAACCAATTCGACCTTTTTAAAATTAGGGAAAAGAGGTACATTAAAGTAATATTCTTCTGTCTGCAAGACCTAAATCACGTAAATTCTGAGATCCCTTCTTCCAGCTGTAAAGTGCAGAGGGAAATATTTCCTTTCTCCCATCATCTGTCTGTAAGCTTTCACTTAGATTGCAAACATTTGGGGTAAATGCGGCTGCTTACTGTGTTTGCACAGCGTTTAGTACGCTGCTGCTCCAGTTTCAATTAGGGACTTCTGAAAACGTAATATTGCACAAGGATGCCAGGCAAATGTACTGCTGCGTTCTGCTACAGTAGTGCAGTAAGCAAATTGCTTTTAAAAGCGCAACAATTTATAATTTCGCCAAGTGGTAGTTCTAATAGTAATGACAGACAGTTCGGCACTAACCCGTGGCAGTGTATATTCAGCATGGCAACAATATACTTTCTGAAACTTTGAATTATGATACATGCGGTGGCCCCTGAGTTACGTGTGGAATAGCTGCAGTGCTAGCTGATGGGCTATTTTGTACCTTGGATGCAGAGTTTTTATGATGGCCAATACTCTGAAACTCGTTCAGGCAATAAATTTACTTGCCTTTGAGTTTACAAGGCAATAAACAGTTGAGGCCTTTGACCTCAACATTTACCAAATACATTTGCAGCAGTTGTGTTTATTGACAACTATTTATAGGGAAGTATTTTATACTGAATTTCACATGTGAAAGAGAACAGTTTAATTTTGCAGCTCTTACTCTTCTTTCTGATTCCCATCTCTACTTCCTGTCTCTTTGATTCACTTTAATAGCTGAAGTTGTAGGTTAATGCTGCAAAATATTCAGTTATTGACAAAACAATTAATTTAAACCTTTGTGCCAGATTTTTAGAACTTTCTCTATTTTTATTTTGGATGACTGAGATGAAGATACACATATGCTACATTTTGCAAGTGATTTGTCTGGTGACTGACTCGTGTTTGCTGTGTACTCATCGAGACCAAGAACTCTGTCCTGCTCTGCAAAAGTCTCTGCAGTTGAGGATTCCCTCCCATTTGGGCATGTGTGGGATGGAGGCAATCAGCTCCCATAACAGCGTTGTTCATAACAGTCAGCAGCAGACCAGCTGGAATTTTAACAAGCATAAACTCACATAGTCCTGAATCTGCTCTAATTTATACCATGGGTTAAATGAGAGACTGTCAGACCCTGAGATTACTGGAAAGCAGAAAGGTAACAGTGCTTTCATCCGTTCCTGCAACTGTCAGCTGAGCTCATACTAGGTGCACCTGAGTAACTGTTCCCAAAACAATCCCTGCTTTTGGAGTTGACGCTTTTAAAGTTGCATTGGCCCTGATCCAGTAAAATACTTGAGTTAATGTTTAATTTCAGGCATGAAGCATGGGACTTCAGTGTGACTGCTCGTAAGCTTAAAGATAAGCACATGCTCAAGTTCCTTGTTGGAAAACGGCCAGCATACTTTTTATCTTGCAGCATCATGCCTGTAAGATACTAATTTCAATCTGTTGAACTCTGATTGCTCGAGTTCTTCTAGAAAAAGGATTTCAGATACTGTGGAATTACTGTCATTCATTTCTAAATAGCTCACCAGATTCTGGCCCCGTGTAAGTTGCTCCATGCCAATTTGCAGTATTAGAGGATATGCTGCAGAATTTTGATCAGGATATCTTTAAGTCATTTTGCAGTTGGACTTCTTTTTCCTTTTTGATGAAGTATTTATCAGTATCTACAGACTAAGTGCAGCAACATTATGAAATCTATTAGAAAAATCATATTTACCAGATGGTCAGATTCTCAGGTAGCTTACACCAAATAAGTTTAGAAAGTAGTGTCCTATGCTTCAGTAAATCACTATAAAAAGATCCATAGTAGATTGTCATCCAGTGTTGATTTTCATTCATGTGACATAAAGAAAATGGGCTTATTCTCTAGAGTGGGTCTGTCCACACAGGAAGAGGTTCATATACAAGATGTTTTATGTATTTGGTGTGTTGAATGTTTAAAGGAGTAAGAGAAATACTTTATCAGTGCAGCTTCAGCTTGCTTTGCGAGTTATGTTCACAGCCCATATCCTGGATTCACACACTAGAGATCTGTGGAAATAATACAAAATGGCTTACTGCGAGGTGGTGACAAACTGGAGTTCTGGGGCACCACTTTCTTGGCACCTCCGTTGTCTGCTTAATGAGGGGGCAGTGACGCTGGGCTGGAATTAAGGTCCTCTGATATGAAGGTGTGGGCGAAAGCCTGTTGCTTTGTTGGGTTGGGTTTTGGGCGAGTACCAGAACCCTTTTAAGGAAATCCTGTATAGGGATGCCTAGAAGGCTGCCTTGGTATGGATGTTTGGCTGAGGTTGCTGTAAAGCATAGAGGGGGTATGGGCCCATCAGCCTGTAGGGATGAGTGCATGCAGCTTTGTTAGAGCTAAATATGAGTCAAAGAAGAAAAACGACATGGAGGAGGACAAGTGGGGAGGGACATCGCATTAGCAGCCTGACCGTATGACGCTGTAACAGGCAAGTCAAGATCTGTCAGCACAACTGCACGCGGAGCAAGCCAAGAAGCCAGATGCTGTTCCTCCTGCTGAAAGACTGTTTTCCACAGTTCAGCGTTGGGGCCTTGCGATGTAAATCCCTGCCCCATGTGTGGCCATGGGTGCGGGACCTTATTCCTGGCTAAAGTAGTGAACGTGGAAGAAAGGGAGGAATCTTGTGGTTACTTGGGCTGATTTATAAACTAAAACCAAATTAATTTGATCTCATAGTCAATTTAAAAGGGGGGAGAAGGTACTTCGTAACACTTACTGATTGATATGTTTGGGTAGCAGCATGTGCCTTCACTATCAGTGTGTCTCAGCTGCAGTCCTCCCCACAAAAGCTCATTTCTAAGAAAGCATAAGAAATAAATCTATTAATTTTAAGAGGAATTGTTAAGCTAATGAGAAGAGTACTTAAAATCACTGCTTTATCTGCTTCTTCTTCCTTTGCATTTAAAATAGTCTTCCTATATTCTTTCGCATGCATCTGTCCTAAAGGATTAAGCCTTCATGTGGCACACATCTGGGTGGAGGAATCATCCTCAAGAACAGGCTTTGGAGGCCAGTGGACAGAAATCCCCACTAATAAAGCCACAGAGCCTTAAGGAATTATAACAACCTTCCTATATCGTCCTGGTCCACTGGCTGCCCTCTGGGATCACTCTCTGCATTGCTGTTCTTTGTGGCCCACGAGGATTTACTCAGAAAAGCAACAATAAGGAAAATAGGCTGTGAAAATAAAAAGGTCCATCAAAGAGTAGCCATTAGTCATAAATTTGCTGTTGACTCTTTTTTTTTGATAAAACATGTAGACTTTTTTTTTGTATGTAGAAAATACCTACTTTTGTGGAAATTCTTGACTAAAACCCAAAAGACATATTTTATGCTGAAAATCTATTTTTTATGTCATTGGGGGGGGTTGTTGATAGACAGGCATTATTTTCTACTGGAAATTTGACAGAAATGATGACCTTTTCTTGACATGTTCGGGAAGGGGAAGAGCAGTAACCATTTTGCCAGTAGCTTTAATAAGCTTCTAATATTTTCCTGGTGTATTCAGTACTTTTTGACTTTTATATTTTCATTGCATCACAGAAGTTTGGGGTGGGAGGGAAGAATTAGGTACTCAAAAAGAGCTGGAAGACGGAAAGAAAAAAAAAAAAAGCAGTATCTTGAGGATTCCTTTGTGAAGCTTCCTAGCTAAATGGAGTCGAATCCCAGCTGCCAGGAAGCGGCTGTCAGGTCCCATTGGTGCTCCACAGAAATTTTGCACCTGGAAGGTGCCCAAAGGAAAGCACCGCATACTCTGCCTCCATTACGGGCGCTGCCTGCACTTAATACGATCGTCATGCCAGCCTGTTAACAGCACCCTTGTGTTATGGGTGACAGTGGTTACACTAACAGCCCCCTCTTTTCTCCACCAACCAGCCACCATTAGGGCCTTAACCTCTTAGGAGACAACGGAGCCCAGTTTTTCTTGGCTATATACTATAATCTTAAGTTAAACCAAGCATTGTCCCATCAATCCAAACCATCTCATATTTGTGTCCTTTTATTTGCTTGATATCTATTTCTCAAGTGTGTCATGAGTCCTGCCAAATGATCAGACGTAAGTTTATCTCCAGCAATGTTTTGATTAATTTAGGGTGCTAAAATGGGAAAGGAAATTTATATGGGCCAAAACGAATTAAACGTGAAAGGAAACAAAGACCGCTGAGGTCTTGGAATCACCACCCTGTGATTAGGCTATTTTGCTGTCTTTATTTTTTAATGAAAGTTCTGCAGACACAGAAGGCTGAAGGTGAAAACTGACAGTGAATTTCCTCAGTTTTCTCTGTGAAAACCAGAGGAGACGGGCTGTTGGTATCACAAGCCACATATTATTTAATATGGCTCTTAAAGCCTCAGCTCCAGGAGTCACTGCAAGGTCTAATGTACCTTAGCCTACTTGTCCATGTTATTTACCCTTAAATTCAAGAAACCTTACTCCTAAATTTTTATTGTTTTAAATATGAATTGATATCCCCAGAAGAACCCAAATGCTTTAAGTACGTATTGCACTGATATCTGTTCCAACTTTTTAACTGTTTTTAATTAGTAGCACTCCATTCACTCTAATAGAAAGGCATTTATGAAAAAAGGTAGTGTTTAAATCAAACAAACAAACAACCTCCACCCAAACCTGCCAACAAACCAAAGGTTTATCTGTTCTCATCATCAGCCCAGGCAGGCCAGCCTCTTCTCAACAGGCTGAGAAAAGATGAACTTAACAGGATGCATGGGAGGCCAACAGATTTAGATTCTGGTGGGCCAAAGTGCAGGGAAATGAATTGAAAAATGGAGGACACCCATAAAAAATAGTCTGGTGGGTCCCTCCCTATTTATTTTGAGGAAAACTTAGCTCAAGCATACTATGGTCATAACCTTACTAAGTGTAATCTGACGTGTGTTCTGTGGAGTTATTCCAGTTGATCTCAGCTGAGGGTCTGCCCAAAGGCACTAATTTGAGAAAGCCATGTAGCATGGTATGATTTTCAGGATTGTGCTCCAGATGAGGAAGACTGAAGGTCTTGCCTTTTTCAACGTATTCATTTTGTACCAATGTACCTCCGTTAACTTCAGAAAGCGCCCACTGCTCTTTCCCTAAATGAATGCAGTGTTACTGTTTACAGTAAGAAGGCACGTCTAACTGGAGGTGTTTCCCGTTGTGTGGTTTGGGAAACTGTAGGACTTGGCCCTAGGGTCATACAGGGTGCTGTGCTGAAAGAGACTCTCCTAGAAGTAAACCACATTCCTCAGCCGCAAAGTAGCGCAGTCGCGTATTCTCTACGATTTAACCTGGTGCCCGAGATGCATCATGTGGCGTGTTACGGGCTTTCCGTGAGGCTCAGCTTTTGCATAGTGGCACAGAAGTGCTGCTGTTAGTGGTAACAGTATTTCTCTCTGTTAATAGTTGCTCTGTATCAGTAGGCAAGCAATTCTTCTTCTCACCTTTTAATTCTGGTATTATTAAAAAATACCTGGAAGCTATCTATGTTGTACTTGTCAGTGATTCTAGCGTTACATTACATTAACTACATGCAGAGTAAGTAACGCTATCTATGGTGTTTTCTGGAGCTTTACATTATAACACCACGTTACCAGCTGGTTTTATCATTGTCACTCTTCAGATATTTGGAAGGAATAGCTAAACCCAGCTGTGTTGTTTATGAGATTAGAGAAGGATACATTTTTGTTGTTGCTAAAATTAAAAATATTTTCAAAATTATGCTTTGGACAAACACTTGAAATCTGACATGGAAGAAGTTGTTCTCATATCAGAGGGAGATCTCTTGGCATCCCTATACATTTTTTCCCAAATCTGGCCAAGCTGTATGGCTCTCCAAAGATTTTAGTTCACAGACATTTAGTAGAGGCTTGTTAGGTTTGGACAGCTAAATTCTTTGAAGTTTCCATCTGAACCAAACAAATTCATTTTTTTCATAATTCCTTTTCTTTGCTGCGAGTGCTGTCTCTGAAGTATATAGGCAGGACAAATAAAAGGAAGAAGCACCTGATGGGAATTTCAATGGAGAAAATGGGAGGGAAGTAGAAAGTAGAGGTACCAGGAAATAGAAAATTATGTGAGTGGAGGCTACTAATTCTGTTCTCACATACCACTTGTGAAGACAAACTTTTTACCCTATGTGAAGCGCTTGGACGCTATGCCAATAGGACCACAGGAATGCCTATGAGGGAATGAATAATTCTATTTTAAATGCAGTTTAAAGGCCACGTATAAGATAAAGCCTGGGGCTACGTGTTGAATGGAAGAATAGAAAGTAGTATTGAATAACTGCTTATTTTCTGAATGAGTGAGTGTTTCTATAGACAGCTATCTCCTTGACAACCCTAATTCTTTCCTCAAGCCGTCCCTTATCTGACAAGGAATGAGGCAGTGGTTTGGTGGAAAAAAATTGTGCACGATCGCGTACAGAAAACCTGTATCATGAAGTGCACTCGGAAAAGGGCTGAAGAAAGTTTGTATGGCAACCTTAATTTTGGCATTTCCTAACTTTTGAATTCTTGGCATTGCATTGTCAATGTTATTTTAACATCGTTTTTGGATGTCATAAGTAAAAGTGATGCCTTCGAAGCCTGTATTTCATCCTTAGCTCCAGTGAAGCATTCCTAATCTTTATCCGAATGAGCCTAAAGGGGCTTGTTTGTCAGACTTAGAGTCAGTGACAAATTGTTCACAGCAGCATTTTAGAAAACAAACCTCATGCCAAGTTTACAAATGATCTTCCAAGAATGCACATTTTGCATCTTGCCCCTGCAGCTATGTGGAAAGCTGCTTGCACACTCAGAAGGCGTTTGCCTGCAGAGCTCAGGAAGTAAGATGTATGGTAACGTAGCTAGGATGTCCATGTGGATTTGAGTGGCTTTCTTTTGGAGCCTGCATTTGCATTTAATACTTGAAATATTATGAAAGACCACATCCCATTTCCCTTGTAGTAAAAGTGGCCAGTCCCTTTGTCAGTTCAGCGGGAACACTAATGAGGGTCCTCGTTCAGAGAAGCTTGCCATCTGTAAAGTAGTTAAGCATATTCTTATTGTTCTTACATCATTAAGGGCATACTTAACCCCACCAACTTAATGAGGAACATACATCTTTAAAGGTAATCACATACTTACGTGCTCTGTTGAAAAGGGATTGATTTAAACCTGATACAACTCTGTAACTCATCCTGTTGACCAAGTACCCATTCAAATTCCTTGCTTAACTAAAGGGCTGGTTTACACCTTCTAGACGTGGCTTTGAGCAGCAGCAATGTGGAGCTGTAGTGCTTCTCACAGAATCAGAGTAGGAAAATAGGCCTAAAAGACACCTGGGGAGGTTCTTGATTGCAAGGGTGCTCAGCCTGTGATCCATAGGCTACATATTGCTCACTCAAAGCATTGAACCAGTTTGCAACCTGCTCCTTCTTTTCAGGAGCATATGAAGGGTGGACTGTTGGCTTCAGGAGTTCTTTGGGTGGTGGAAACTCTATGATCATGACTCCTGTTTTCCTTGTGGGGTTCCTGAACTTGCATTCCATGAGGTGTATGGTGCCAGAAGTGGGGTCCTGTGAAAAATATCAGCGAAGTGTAGGCTACCACTTCTGGAGCCGTTCATCTGGCTTGCAGGCTGCATCTTCCTGATTCTCCCTCTGAAAAGAAGGCAGCAACCAGGCTGTTCAAACTGATGAAGCAGCACATCCATGACTTTGTTTTTTCCAAGGGTAAGCTGGGGTGCTTACAGGCTTTCCTGCACGCCTGTGGATGCATGGAAAACTGAGAGACCCCAGAAAGTGCTGTTCCTACTATTTGGGCACCCCAGATCTTGTCAGGTCATAGGGGAAGGACAGGAAAAATGGTCCATCCAGCCAGAATGTCTGAGTACTACTCACCTAGTTTGTTTCCTTGCCAAGGTGGGACCGACTATACCTACATTTTTCCTGACAGTTTTGTGTTTATAAAAGTTTTTAATGTAATTTTAAAATAATTATTGCTTTTCTTTTTTTTTTTTACTAGTGTCTCAGAACAAAGGTCTATAAACGCTTGCTCGTATATCGTGTCAAGGGCAGCAAGCACAGGATTACTGTGTACATTCTAAGTATCACAATGCAGAGACACATTTGGCCAACAGACTGTGAATCCTCATGGGAGGTGGCACAAGGGTTTTCCAAACCTCAGAATTATATATTGAAAATAATTGTCGGGAAGGTAATAGTCCCCCAGAATGGACTAATAGCCTGTCAGGTTTCATGTTTCCTTAAGTCACTTTTGAATTCATAAAATGTTCTGAAATACTCTGATCCAAATTTGGTTCCTAAAAATGTTGGCTTATGGGATGAAGCTTTTCACTCCAAGGTTTTACTTGAGGCTGGCTTCTGTTTGCCTATCTCATTTGGATAGCCTGCGTGAATCAGGTGAGCAGACTTTCGTTGCAGGAGTCAGTTTGTATTTACTCTGTCAACAGAAACTCAGTGAAAACTTTAGTGAGGGTGTTGGTAGGGTAAGTGTCCAGCTGCTAAAATACAGATGTTGTACAGCTAAACTGGATTGATCCAGAATGGTATTTCACTGGCAAGGTTTAGCATTCTTAATGCAAAGTGAACCCTCATAGTAGGGCCTCTTATACTGTAGGTTTTGTACTTTAATGAGGTAGATATTTAATCAACTTTAGGGTATACTGGTATCTGCGTTTTGCATATGTTTCAAATAACAATGAAATTTATACACAGATGAAGTAATTGAAGCATAGCCTGATTTCAGAAGGGCGCACAGTCCTTACTGCAATGTAATTCGAAGAGATTGGGGATCAATCAAAGTGTTTTAAAATTAAGAGTTTTCTGCAGCTGGGACACTCCCAAGTTGAGCTACTTTGGTTTCAGTTTATAGCTCAACTTTTTTCCCCAAGTCAAATGTTTTATTGTACCCAGGATTTTTTAACTGTCACATCTGAAAATGAAAAGTATCTTTAAAAACCTGATATTCTGTAGAGATCTAAACCCGCATTGAGCTGTGTGACCCAAGCATACCCTGAACTTTAATGGCAAGAAGTTTAAAATTTAAATCCAGGTCCACATTTCACATGAGTTCCTATCCTTGTATGTCAGAATTTGAATGCAATATTCAACTAAAATACCTCAGAATTTGCCTTTACTTAACTGCTCTCACACGAGTTACAGCTCTGGCTGTATTTATTGCCTCTAAGCATGACACTAGCTATTGTTTAGCAAATAACCCTTTTCCTTATGGCGGTCCATACAACACCATTTGGTTTATATCTCTGTCTGCCAACTCTGGAGTATTTGAAATTCAGATACGGATTGTTGGGCCAGAACCATTACCAGATTTTCCCAACGTTGCTTTACAAATCCTGCTCTTTTTGTAGCGAGCGTATTTTCAAACTTTCTCTGCTAGGAGCGTATTACTAAGTTATTCTCTGAGGTCCGGTTTCTGATACGTTTTCTTGCAGTAAGTAACACTACGTTTTGTGGGGAGTTCCCCATGGGATAGGAGCTATTCATTCCGGGGATAAAAGAAGCAGACTTTGGCCATCAAGATCTGATCCAATACCCACCGAGTACAGTGGAGGTCTCTCACTGCTTGGCAGGGCTTTGTATGTGGTTGAAGAATAGGACGATCAAGTCGTCAGGAGTAAGATCTAAACCAAATTGCGTTTATCTGCAGTTAAACAGTTTGTTTAACTATCTCAGAATGATGTAGATTGTTTCTGTGCTGGGTTCTGAATTTTATACTTGACAATTAATTTGGAATCTTTCTACTCACATTTAAGACTCCTCTGGCTGAACGATGAGTCTTAAATGCATTGCTCTAATATTCATAGATGGGTTTCATGAAAAAATTGCAGTAGTCCAATATAGACCAATACTCCAGTATATTTTCAGACTCATTTTATCGCTTTTATTAATAGGGATATATAAAGGATATTTTGTTTATAGCTAAAAACCAAAAAAAGGCAGTAAAAGCATCTTTGTGGAAACAGTAAGCAAAATAAAATGCCAGAAGTGGATGGAAGGTAGAACACCGTGTTAAGTAATAAGCAACAGTTACTTACATGGGAGGCGTTACAGGATCAGGTCCTGCAGTATAGATTCTGTAACAGACATATACAAATAAAATGATATTGAAAAAATTACATTGAACAGGAAAGCATAGGTTAATTTTAATGATATTGTCAATAATTTGGAACAAAACATGTCAAATGTTTCAGTGGATTTTTTGCAAGTTTTAACATGGTTTTCTATTAAAATTTTCTTTCCCATTTGAAGTCAGTTACTTAGCAGCCTTCCTATTAATTCAAACTGTTGTTAAACAACGTTTCATTAGGAATGTCTTAAAATAAGCTATGTGCCATATTTTTCAGAATATCATCTCTTTCAGAGTACACTGCTGAACGGAGTCTTATTAGATCAAGGATGCATATTTTCAAAATTCCTTCAGAAAGAGTTTATTTTAGGATGATGTGTGCACTTCAGAAAGAAATTCTGATATATTTAGATCTTGATTAGAAGTAAGAATAAGGATCAGGTTCTGTAATGGGTCATAGGAGCTGGCAGCTAGTGTGACACTCTGTGCTTATCACTATTTCTTTTTTTTCTGGAGTTATTATTTATTTAGTTTTTCTCCCTCACCTGCTTCTGACGCAGAGCATCAGCGGGAGCTCACGGTGTACGAGTTACCTGCAGGACAGGTGCGAGCCCGGTTGGCGCTGGGGTGAGTGGCCTTGCACCGCGCTCGAATTCCCTCCCTTCTGACTGCCTGGCGAGTGGGGTACTTAATGCTGTCATGGTCCTGCACCCTCTCCTGTCTGCCCAGAATAGGCAGGTTTGGGGTTTTTTTTTTTTTTTTGAGCCCTTCTGTGCTGCTGAAATAGCACAAAGAGGCTAGCGTAAGGGATGGAATGGGGCCCCCTCCTCTCTGGATACATTCACTAGCCCTTCCAGTTTCTGATGTGCTGGTGGCTGTAGTTTAGAAGTACTTGCCACGAGCAAAATTAAAATTTTAGAATACCATTTACAGGGTAAATTGCAGTGCAGTTAAGCAGGGAAAAACTCCAAACAAAACCACAACAAATTATTTAGCAAAATAAATATTTTGAAAAGTGATCTAAATTGTCCCCTTTTGTGCAGCATTAATAGAGTTCCATGGTGAACACAAAAACAAATTATGAAGTCCATACAAGTTTAAAAAGGAAAAGAGAAAAAGTTTTGCTCGTGTGAAATATCTGACAGCAGCTACCTGTCATGTACATGAGGAAGACAAAGGTTAGGAATGCAGCTTGCTTTAGAACAGAAGATTCTCTGTGTTTTGTCTTTTATATCAATAAATGAAAATAGGATTTTGTGGTTAGAATATGGCTTTAAGTGCAGAGATAAGAGCCCAAGTAAATACTAGCACTCCTCCATTCCTGAGGGAAGTTGGTGGCCTGCCCATATAATTTGCTGATAAAGTCCCATCTGTTAAAACAAAGTACTGCAGCACTAGTAATAAATTTCAGGCAAAGACCATGAGAGGTTATTTTTGCATGACAGTCTTTGCTGAGCTTTATTTTAAACCAGAAAAAAATATTTGAAATTGAAATAAAGATTATAATATTGGCTTTAAGTTAGCTTTACACTTTTACAGGGCAAATGAGAAATCCTGCTCCACTTTATTTCACTGGTAAACAGTGTCGCATGATAAACTGTTAGGAGAATAAAGTCATAAGGAAAACTCTGCTTCACAAATGACATACGTAGAAAAACAGCAGATGTCTGATGAAGTAAAGAACCGACTTATTGCCAAGTCTTTGGAAAACAAAATTAATTTCCTTTCGTCTTTGATAATGATGATGTAATGTAGTTAATAGGAAGAGCCTGCCATGCTCATGGAGTTATTAAAGAAGAAATGTTAGACATGCAGCAGGTCAGAAATACGGGCTTACTTACCAGTGCCATTTCCATGAGAGTATTTATAGATGTGGAGGAAGAAGAAAGACGATAGTGGTGTAGAATGTTGCTTTTTGTCTTATTCGAAGCATAAGAAATGTGTGATGAAACAAAACTTGTGAATGTCCTCTTAATGAGTTCAGAATTCTGGTTGTTTCAGTGCAAAGAAGAAAACTCTTTTTGGGAGGCAACTTTTTTCTGTTGAGATCTTACTTCAAGGGAAATAAAATCTATTTCTGGCATGAAATTAAAAAATAAATAATTTGCCTTCTCTTTTTCCTTGATGAGGGTTAAGCCAAGTGAAGATAGTAGATGAATGGACATGGCCTTGGCTGTTCTACTGGGTAGAAAATATCTCAACAACAACAACAACAACAAGAGAGCGTGTTTTGTCCTAATTTTCAAGCACTTGATTTTGCTCCTTTGATCTTAACAAAATGGTGTAGTGAGTAGATGGAATGCTATATTTATTTGCAATATCTTCTTTGGTCACTAGATGTCCCTGCATGCTGTTGGAGTAACTGGCAGGGTGTGGTTCCTGGTAAACAAAAAAGGTAAAGCTAAAACTAAACCTGTGCAGATTCCTTGAGGGTGTGTAGGAAGCTGTCCTGTTTAAGGACATTTTGTGATCTTTGTGTGCACTTAAATGGTGGGGGAGGTAGTGCTGGAATGTACTGTACTTTTGCCATAGATACGGAATGAAAAGTAGATTTGTTCATGGAAACTTTTGAGGAGATACTTACTGGAATGGTTGAAGCAGTCAAACATGGTTTGGCAAAGCACTGGTGACTCAATTTCCTCCCTGGTGATAAATATTACAAGTATATAGAGGTGGTATTTAAAATTGGAGTTTCAGTGCTGAGACATGAGGATAACTGCAATATACATATATATACACACACATGAGTGTGTGTATGTGTGTGTATATATATGAGAGAGATCCCACAGTCCTGCAGTCATTGTAACTAATGTCAGGTTTAACAATGTCCATGCTAACAATCTTGACAAACTTTTAACAAACATTTAACTTTCATTAAAATTTACAGTTTTATATTATACAGCAGGTTTTATATTATGTGGCAAGGCTGGGAGTAGTACCTTGTTAACCAGAAACTTAATGTTGACCTGTCATGTAGAGGAGTTGCATCTATTTCTAAAATTTTTCCCTCTGAGTACAAAATGCACACATTTTGATAAATCTGGCTGCTAAATTCTACCCTGGTGTGAACAGACACAATGCTGTTGCCATCACTGGAGTCTTGTTCTCATGCAGGTTGCAGAACTGCGTTTTGTCTTTCCAGTAACTACCCGTTTGCTACATATGAAAGCCAGGACTCACTTTCTGGAAGGTCAGCTTTGAGGAGGGCTGGGACAGATATGCGATCATCTAAGTGATTTCACTTGTCAGGACAGCCGTTGGGCTTTCTGAACAGCATTATGTGCCTTAACTTTGTAGATGTTTTTTCTCCACCATTAAAGATTTGACAGTTGAGTGCGAATCACAAACATAGAAAGCAGAGCAAAACACTGCAGAAGTGATTGTGGTTTCCAATTAACAAGTGAAAAATAGTGCCAGAATTTAGTGTAAAATACCAAACATAACTCTCAAGAGAAAAAGAACATGTGACTGGAACAGTTACCTTCAGCTGAAATGAATGCATAGGGACTACTAAACTACTTTTATTGTTACAATTTTATTTTTTGCATATACGGCTAAAAGTTTATGGACATTTACTTTAGTGTTAGACTGCCCTATTCCCTATTTGACTTGCCACAGGTTGTTGTAAAAATAAAATTATTTTTGGTTTTTTGAATACCTACAAAATTGTTATGGTTATTAAAACACGCACAAGCTGATAGACTGCATGTTTATTAAGCTTGGATACTCGGCCCTTTAGAGCCCACCTGCCAATGAATATTTCACTCCAAAAAACTCAGTTACTAAGTTCAACAAATTAATTTTGCAGTGGGTTGCTCATGCAGAGGTGAGACCTTAGTTTGCTTCACTAAACTGGCTTTCAGGACTGAATTATATTGATGCTGCAGACTCAAGCAAGTACCTTGTCCTGGAAAGCCGCTTTTCTGCCCATGGAATCTCTGAACTCTTTAGGAAATGAAAATTTGAAGGTTCTCTGTCATGTACCTGATGAGTCCACACCTCTCTGTCACCCCACCTCCCCTTCCGCAAATACTGTACTGTGGGTAAAAGAATTCAAAAGAATAATTTCTATTTTGTGGCATTTGTTTAGATTAAGGGAACCGTGGCTATCCAGCTGGAACAATGGCTTATAAAACAAAAGTAATCCTTTGAAATTCTTGCATTTAGTACATGTTTGTTCTAATTTCAACTGGATAACTAATTTTTTTTTATTGTGCTAATGGGCTGTTATGCATATGTGGAAGCCATTTACTGCACGGCCTAGATGGCAACAGACTCATATTTCAACTCTGAATGTTTAACACTTAATAAGGTAGCCACCTGCTTTTAAAGTTATTCCAACATATTTGAATGGCCTTTACTGCTCATTGTGAATACCGGGATTATTTTTGATCTCCTATAATGAAACAAATAACCAAACCAATTTAAGCACTAAATAAAAAAAAAATCTAGGCCCTCTATTTTTCAGAAATTCAAACAACTTTATAATAGCACCTTATAAATCACTTAGAAGGAGTTCTGTAACTTTAAAAGCCAGGCCTGCATATAGCGAATGTTTGTTCTTCTCAACATGACAGAGTGAAACCACTGAGTGCATCGCCGGGTGAGGGCAGGTGCTGAGCTCCTATCACCACCCCGCACCGCCTGTTCTCTTCCACCCCGACCAAAGCTGTCCAGAGCATTCCTGTTGAAACCTCAAACCAGGAGAAACGATTCTGTGCATCTGTGCCACTTTGCCCCCCAAATTTTGTCATGGCTCATGAACTTGCATCTGGGGAGTATGAAGTACAAGCCAGAAATTGGCAGGGAGGTATTGCAAATGTGGCTTGAAGGCACGTACTTACTCCTCACTTTGGAGCTGGCTGCTCAGGACTTCAAACAGCTTGAGAAGTCGTCTAATTTACAAGGGTTGGCATTGCTGCAGGGACAGAATTAGGACTGTGTGGTGGTTTGTGTGGGGGAGGTGTTACCTTAATTCAGCATTTCCTGTTTCTCTAGTTTTTGCTTTTTGCTTTTGATGCTGAGTATACAGGACAAGAACATGATTAATGCCATATTATCAAGCTCCAAGATGCCAACCTTTTCGGTGCAGTACCAGCAAGGCTGGGGACTGCTGAGGTAAGTTTTCCCTCTGGGAATAACCACCCTATTGCTGTTCCCCACCCATTGCAGTCAGCTTGCCAGGTTGGCACTCTGTTGTTGGCTTAACAGCATCACTTCTGGTGCTTATCTGCAAAAAAAAAAAACCCCACCACCCCACACTTCTTTCCAGTTTCAAAGCATGGTAGTGCATTGATTGTGTGAATGAAGGGAGAGAAGTTGATGGAGGGATGGATGGCTCCCTTTGGTTTGTTGTTATTGAGTGGGTTGAGCTGTGCATTGCTCCTATGGAAAGAAAGGTTTAGGATGGGCCTGGACAGGAAGGTGGAAATGGTTGTGGCAGCCTTGGCTACAGCGGAAGATGTTCTACCGCCTGGCAGCCCTATTTCCAGAGCAATAATCTTCGTTTTAATGTTAGCCATTGCAGTATCCTTAAGAAGGAGACTGTGGAAGGGGTAGTGGCCTTTTAGACCATTTCTCTTTGGGCTATTTGGTCTCTTGAAAATCAGGGTGAGGACTTAAGAGAGTATTTTATGGTTAGCCAGCGTAATAGCAAGGAAACAATCTGCCTGCAGTCTCTGTGTGTAGGAAGGTGTGCTGCAGCCTTTGGTACCAGCTGGAGGTTCCTCGGTGCCGATGCTCAGAGTCCCAATGGACTGTAGTGCCATAGCCAGATGGGAAGTGAGGAAGGCATTTATCCCTGAGGCCAGGTCATCACATGGATGTAATGCAGACTTTTGGCTTGCCGGGGTTGGTAGAAAGCATTTCTCACAGATGTTGCTGTATGAGAGCGCAGTATCAATAAGGAGTCAAGAAAGCTTCCAGAACGCGGATTCTCTTGATAATCTGTGAGCATGTGTCCTCGCTCTGAGGGAACCGCAATGCTCCTTGGAGCATTTCCCTCTGCCCACGAGCCTAACCTCTGTCCTGCTGAGTCTTAGCTTCAGCCAGCTCCTGCTCTTCCACGTGCTAATCTTGGCGAGACACTGGGACAACTGAACGTCTGTTGTATTAGCCTGGGTTGTAAACAACAGACAAAGCTATGTGTCATCTACAAGCACTCTAATCCAAACAGTGGCATGAGCGCCTGTGCACTGTTGGGAGCATTTTTGTAGTGTGTTAGGCATGCTAGGGGGACAAAGGACGGTCAGCGTGCCAAATATCTCTAGCATAGACGAGGCTTAGACACGTGTGTTGGACAAAAGCAGAGCAATAGTGGCAGAAGTACATAGTAAAGCAGCTTGAGTCATTTCGGTCGCTAGTAGTTTTCTTTCGATGCAGATAAGTGAAGAGAATAATGTTTTTTAAGAGAATGGTTCTCCTTTGAGGGAGCTGGTGAATGTCAGCAGAGGCTGGTAGCAGGGAGGGGCTGTCAGGAGTCGTGGACAATGTTAGCAGAAAAAGACTGGTTTGCTGCTTTGTGCTGTTCTTTTGTTTAAACTTGCTCTTTTTGTATAAAACTCGGGATTTTTGGGAAAAACTCATTTTTGTGATGTTGGAATTTGCTATCTGCTTCTGGAGTGAACCAGGGCTTTTCTGAAGCAGATGAGTTATGTCAACCCATGGGTCATATTTAGCCTTTTTACCCTTAAAATGAAAAAGATAGAAATCTGTGTTTTGTACAGCAGGCGTTACTAAAACAAGGAGAAAACTTGGTTCTTTTCCTGGGTTTTGGAAGAAATCTGATATGTAATATTTAGGAATTTATTTCACCGCTGTGCCTTTCTTTAACCATCTGTAAAATGGGAATAATGATACTGGCTGTGTTATGTCAGGTGTTTTAGGACGTATAGGACAAACGAGCCAGGGAACGAGTCAGAAGCCGATTGTATTGGAGTCTCTTTCCAAACCCTGAATCTGACAAAATCCTAACTGTATGAGGATCCGTCATCCTCTTTCATTCCCAATGTCATCCCCATGCAGAATAATTTGAAATTCTGTTTTCATTAGGAATACGTGCTTTGTTATAAAGTAGCAACGTACTAGCAGTGGGCTAAACACATCTTTGCTTTTTTCTTGGAAGAGCAAAGAATGTACAGATTCTGTAGCATTAGCTGTCACTTATTTTATTTTTAAACAACTCGTCCCCGTCTGTAATAGGGAACAAATTATCTTGAGCAGCATGACAGTTTACATATTTTCAGTATATTCACCTTTCCAGAGAAGACATAGCTTGAGCTTTTAAAGCAGGAGCATTCAATGTGTAGTTACAGTCTTTAGTAGTCCTCGTGTGCCCCCTTTTCGCACGGCAGCAGAAGCAGTTATTATCTCCCTCTTTCTTTCGTGCGTCGCGTGGAAAGCTCAAAGCAAACCTCGTGTTGGGCAGTGAAAGGTTTTGTGGGGGATCAGCAAGCAGTGGCTTGCTCTCCTGTTGACAGGGCACAGAGCAAAACAGGTGAACTGGTATCCGGCTCCTTGCCTTTGCTTGGTGGCAGGATTCCTCACAAAACATCTATCCAAAAAGCCACAATTAGGGTTGATTGAAGGGATGTGGTGCACCCAGGGATGTCCATTGCATACGTTAGGCCTCGCTGCTTCCTCCGCCGTGCCCTCCTCTGTATTCTGCGAACGCCGTAGGAGAGAACCCCAAGTAATGTGCTGCCAACGCTGTGCGCGCGTTGCGTAGGCTCTTGGTGCAGGAATGCTGACACAAACAAAAAGGAGATAACTTGGAAATTCTATTGCTCCGTTTATGTTATTATTGTAGTTAATGGTCTGTCAGCATTTCCATTATAAATCCCTATTTTCAGGGTTTTATAACTCAGCCGTAAAAATTCTCTCCAGGCTGAATTTGGCATGTGTGTTTTCAGCCTGAGAGCACATGTGTTGTTTTTTTTAACAAGTTTTTTTTAAAAAAAAAAAAAAAATAGAACTGCATTCACAATTTTTAAGATATAGAATTGCCAAAAAAAAAAAAAAAAGCCAACAAAAAATAGGTGATTGGTTACAGATGCTTTCTTTGCACTCGTATAACTCAAAAATTGCTGAGTTATTTCAGCTGTAATTGTGGGTATGTGTAAGGTTAAAATGGTGGATTTAGTACTATTCCTTTCTTTATGGTGTTGGTATTTGACAAGCAAATAGAAAACAGACCCCGATACTGTATACACTCACGTATAAGCTGACCCGTGTGTAAACTGACCTCCCAAACTTGCCCCATGCTCCCCTCGTCTGGGCCAGATTGTTTCAATGTCAGCAAGGGTGGGGATGCAGGGAGTGGAGAGTGGGGGACAAAATTTTAGGTTTTGGGGAGTTTCTTTTTCTTTATTCCATTACTACCAATAGGCCTGTGCTGGTCTGCAGTCGCAGAATCCACATCAACCAGGTGGTGTTATTAATAAAAAGCTAGAATAGACACATGTTCCCACACATTCCGAGTCTCAGCTTTGTCCATCTTGTTTACAGAGGGACTGCCCTCTGTCTGAAACTCACTCCGGAGAAGTTTACACAAAGATGAGTGTAAACCACATGTTTTACACTGAAGCATCTGAAAGGAAAAGAAACAAGGGGGAAGACCAAGAGATTATGTCTGAATTCTTCGCTGTCTGCACACACAGACTTCTCCTCCTGATCTCCCCACAATACCTGCGGTTCTCCATTTATGCTCATTCACCAGTGCTAGAACAGTAAAGGGTGACCAGCACTGAGGTAAAATTTTATTTCAGAATCTCACTTCCCCAAATTAGTTTGCTTCCAAATGAATTGATTACCTCAAGAACTGACTCCAAGAGCAGGCTGCACTAAAGTCCGCAGACATTTTTTTTCTTTTGCACGTAGGGTGCTTTCTGCATAACATTTTGTTGTGTGTAAGAACAGAACATCACGTGTCTTCCCAAGAATGAACAGTTTCTTTCACACTAAGAGAAGGTGTGCAAGCGACTGTAACAATCCTATGCCATAGTGATTCCTGCTGTTATTGTACTTTGGCATTATATAAGCACTGGTGTCTATAAAAGCGTGTAAAATTATGGCTGTGGAAAAGTATAATCTGATTTGATTTTTTTTTTTGACTCTTATCAGATATATCTTTTTGTAAGTATTCGATTCTTTAAATATTTGCTATCCATATTGAATTTTTTCCATGATGTTTTTAACATCCTGTGATATATAACATCCCATCATATCTTAAACATTCCTTTACATCAGTATGAAAGGTCATGTACTTGGGCTGTTTTTCATTTCACGAACATCTGGGCTTATGAGATTAACAGAACAGTATACCATTGCCTTCTTTTTGGTCTCTTTTATTAATAACTTGTGAATAACACTTGTCTTCTACCATGTGGATTATACTTCTGTTGGGGCAATTTCCTCAATATAATAATGGCTGCTAGTTAACCCCTTACTCACAACTGCTGCTGTTACTAGCTCAAACGGATTTCTTTATATGTTCAAATGTAGAGTCCTGTATGTTTTCATGGGGTGGGAACAGTTCGTTTGCCTAAACGTAGGCATCCAGCACCATTTTGCATGTTGTAAGGTATCCCACCTGGTCTCCAGCTGTCGCTCTGGAGAAGGCATGGGTCTCCCGTAGGTCCTCTGTTGTATCTGCCAGTGCTGTGCAGATGTCTCTGATGCTGTAAGGTATTTTCAGTGTCACTAGATGCCTATGTTTACATTAAAAACTTATTCCTAACTTTGTGATGAGCACAGCCAGGAATCGGGGTCCTCCCACAGCACAATGGGAGGGCCATGTGATTTCTGGTTAGCAAAACCATGAAACAGGAATGAGAGTCACTCGAAACGTGTGCTAGTAAAGGCTTTACCTGAGCGTGTGGTGCTTTTATATTCTGCATAGACCACACAGGTAGCTTAGTCACAGCCAACCATTTGGGACATGGAAGGTGATCTGAAATCATGTAAAAGGCCAAAAGTAGCTTTTCTGTGCATAGATATGTAATCGTTTTCAAGTTCTGGGGGAGCTAAGGTCAAATTTGTGTGGTGTTCCCTAGCAATGGTGTAAACCTCTCATGGCTTGTCGTGTAAGGTGCGAGATAGCAGATTGTAAAGCTCTCGCTGCTGTGGGAGTGAGTGATCTTCATCCAGAGATTTGGGCAGGTTGGTAGCTGGGAAAGGAAAGAGAAAGAAAACATGGAGGATGGGTCTGAAAAAAGGTTGTTCAATAGGAGAAGGGCTTGAGCAGTGCTACTGACTCCATGCCTTTGATAGCGTAACACAAGTAAGAGGGACCTTGAAGAAATTCCTGCTTCCCATCTACGACTGTTCCCTCCATAACCTAGGCAGCATACTTTTAGGTAGTCTCTTTACATTTGCCTTCAGATCCTTCAGATCTTTTGCTGTCATCACTATCCTCATTTCCTCTGTGCACCCGTTTTCCCAGCTCTTGTGATTATGAGCAAATAAGCATTTAGCTCTTAGAGTCCACAGGCATGTCCTAATTGGAGCATTTGTCTTACGCGAAAGGCGCTTATTTTATGCCAGGCAGTAACAACATTCAGTGGCCTCGTTGTTTATGCTCTCCTGCATTTCTTCCTGCTTCAGTTCAGCCAGAACTTGGGCAAACTTGTAGAGGATGTGCAGCAATTTTTTTCACAGAAAACATATGTGGGAGAAAATGTCAATAATCACAGCTATCTTTTAGTGAAGTTTAACTGCCAGAAGCGTGGAGGAGTTGGTTCTACACCCGCAGACAGAAGCACACTGAACAGTTAGAGAACTATAGACTTAGAGATTAAGTCTCTGTAGTAGGTCACCAATCTTTTAAGCCCTTATTTCTTCTCTTTTGTCTGTGTATTTATTGTGTGTTTTGTGTACTGTATTGTATCTACCATAGCAATTTCATGGGTTTTGGCCACAAGATGGCATCTGATTTCATAATCTTCTTTTAAAACCACTTTTTTTTCTGTCTTGATGGAGTAATGCCTAGTTTTCTTGCAGCAAATTATAACCTACTTTCCTTCTGCCTTAGGGAATGCCTTCAGGAGCAAATGCAGTATGATTTTCCATGGCATTCTTTGTTCCTGATAGTTGGAACTGCCAGCAGAGGTGATGGGCTCGGTGACACTTGCTGTGAAGCCTCTGCTCTGTAACCCCTAATCTGCACCCTTCCAGGGTGTAACTGCTGCCTCTGGTATGATTGTTGCCTGGTAAATGAGAACTGACACAAAAGCTTCAGCTCATTTCTCTTATGAAGTAATCCAAAGTCCCTTGAAGTGATTAGAAAAACTCTCATTG
This sequence comes from Pelecanus crispus, assembly GCF_030463565.1. Taxonomy (NCBI): domain Eukaryota; kingdom Metazoa; phylum Chordata; class Aves; order Pelecaniformes; family Pelecanidae; genus Pelecanus; species Pelecanus crispus. Next base: position 70,685,813 of record NC_134648.1, read on the forward strand.
GCATAAAGGAAACTTGGACCAGGCACCTGCTTACAGAAAAATACCCTACAATTTCTTAATTCGAACTAAGCTGCCTAAAGTTATAGGTAATGTGTTTCCTCCTTCTTTCTGCTTCAGGGCATCTCCCATGTACCTGTATTTGGGCAATGAGGAACAGTCAGATTTGAAGGACAAGCAGGCAATCTAGCAGACTCTTCTCTTGAGCAGACTGGGAATTCTGCCTCTGCAATTGCAGGAGAAATGGGTAACACAGATTTAGCAGGGGATCAGACCTACAGCAAACTGCAACAGTCAGTTCTTGGAAGCTTATAGAATGGGAGATGGAGTAAGGCTGGATCTTAATTTGCAAATGGAGAACTAAATTATTCAAAAATTATTCAAATGGATAATGATTCAATGCAGCTAATCAGTATGTAGATAACATGCTGTTTGGAAACTACTGAATGATGTGAAATAAGGCAATTTACCTTTTTCTAAGTAACTTTAGCAAAGAACATGGTTGTGAATTGCTCCAGAATATTTTATCACTGCGGACCTTCCAACAACTTAAGGTGGCAGAAAGTGAAAATGTGGTTGAAGAACAGATTAGAGAGATTCAGAGTTCTTTGGTGGCTTTTACATGTCATTGTTTGGTGCAACCCTGGCTCAGAAACTCAGATTTACCTCTGTGGCCTGGTAACCCTGGATGAAATGTAGATGAAATGGTGGATGCTCACAAAAAAGAGCCAGCACCAGGCAAAGTGATAAAGGCTGAAGCAGTGAAAAGGATTTTTAAACAAGAAGTTCAGCGAAGAGCGGAACCATGGTCTCTGTATTGATGTGTCTCATAGCTGGATTTTTCCGATTGAAGCTTTTTCTGTGTTTGGGGCAGAAGTAAAGGCTCTTTGCTTTGTGGGTTCCTGATGCCTGCTGAGGACTGAGCTTGTCACACAGGGTTTTCCTCAGTGGTGGGATACACTGCTAAGCTCTCTCTCCTATAATGGAGGAGAAGTACCTGCTTTTAAAAAATCAAAAGTCTTTAACTTCTCTGAAGCTTCTACCTCTCAGCCCAGTCACGTGTGACTGAAATTGGTAATTGGGATGTTTGTGGAAGAGACCGACAAACAGAAACTGTATAATCAGAAAACCGGGCTAAACCCTCTGTTTTTCAAATGATGTTTTAATACAAGCTCTGTTAACTTTATGAAATGGCTCTTTCTGTAGATACTTACCCTGGCACCTCAGAGACTTATCTTTATACCTGTAACAAGGAAGCAAGGAAGTGTTGCTGTCTTATTTTTCTCTTCAACAGCTGGAACACAGATAAATTTTGACCGAGATGACAAAACTAGTTGAGTGTATAATTCCTAAGAGTAATTTAAGGGTCTGCAAAAGTAGTCCCCTGAAGGATCTGGATCCAAGCAGTTTGCCCAAGATCGCGCTGAAATTGTGTAGCAGAGCAGTGAGGCTTGACTTCCCTACGCTTCCCGGGCGCGCTCTGGTCCACAGGCTGCCTTCCTCTGGATGGAGACAGATACTGCACAACGCAGCAGGCTGAGCTGGGGAAGGAGGTTAGTGCCAACCTGCCTGCTACAGCTGCCTGCCGCAGCCACCCCAGCTGTACCAACAAGGGTGCTCCTGTGGGTCCTGTTTCAGGCTAAAGGAGCAGGGCGAGTTTAAATGATGTCAGTAGCAGGCCTTCGCTAATTTTGCGTGCGATACGGTGCTTCCATGAACAATTTTCCTAGGAAACTGACAGGACTGAAGGCTGTCCCATTTTCCGCAGGTATCGCTGGATCCAGGAGACGATGTTTGTAGAGTAAAGTAACTTTGCACATTTCCATTCTGCCTGAGCCTCCCTTCAGCGCTCTGTGGTTGAAGAGTCAAGAAAAAGCTGCCATTAGGGGAATTTGCTCTTGTGCTGAGACTTTGCTTGAGGAACTCAGTGGTATGTATGGGTGAAGTGTGCTTCAGGTAATTATTGCCTCTTGGTGCACTTGACGGTACAAAATCTCTGCTGTTCTATGTGAATGTTAAAGAGCAGATTTTCGAACAGCATACAGCTAGTCTAGAGAATCTTCCAGCTAACAATTTATTTTTGAAAAGTACTGATTCTCTTACCAAGAGGGGCTGTCTTTGTTTGGTATGGAGAAGTTTCAAACTCTTCCACTCCAGGTCTTAAGGAAAGCAATTACTGCAACAGTAAGGAGCTAAGGACAGCTATCCACCGACACCTCCACTTTTCACATCTGGTTAAGTGCATTATGACATTTTTGCTTTTACATATGAATCATTAGCTATTGGCTGTGGCCAGTAGGAAAAAGGGACAGCAATTTTCATATGCCTATCCATATTCTTACAGAGAAAGGGGGTAATATTTTTCTGAAATATATTGTGTGAGTGCTTCTGTTGCATCTCTCATCTAAGTACCTCCAAGTTCTCTGCAAATTGTAATCGAATCGGTCATATGTTGCATGATGAGACAATTAAAGGAATAAGGGGAAATGTGAGATCAGCTTCTGTTTCTTTTATGAATCCGGAGACAAGCACGTATTCCGTTCCTGCTGATCAATGAGAAGTTCCTGTTTTATTCTGATGCACTTGAAACGTGAACTGGAAGTACAGTTTGTCCATACTCCTGTTTTTCTGCTAATGTGCTCAAAATGGGGTTTATTTGGCAAATATGATTTCTTCAGCAGAACTGGGCACTTCATCTGAACAGCCTTTCCCCGTCTAAGCAGGATAGTAAGTGGAGAAGGAGGTTATTCCTCTATTAATCTCCTACATGGCTCAGTAAAAGCTCTGGCAGTCTCTTGTGTGACTCTCCTGCGTCAAATGGGAGAAACTTTTATACCTTCTAGTTCTCACTTCTGTACTTCAGTCCCAACCCCAAATTTCCTTCGATGTCAGCTGCCGCCTTTCTTCCCTTTGATGTACCATTGTGTGATCCAGTGAGATTTTGAGCTGCGTATTTGTGCTCTGTTGTCTCACCTGCTCTCCTTTTGACAGCTCGAAATGGGCGAATGAGGCAGACAAGCAGCTTTCTGGAAAGGCTCAAACTTCGGAAACCTGCAGTGCTGCTCAGCAGTAGTGCAGTGACTGCTGAGCTCCTTGGCAAGGCCACATTTCCCCAGGGCCTAAGTGACTGCCAGGCACTCTGAAGGTACGCTGAGAGCACTACAGCAACCCTGTTTGTCTGTCCAACAGGCTCGCTGTGACAGCGATGCTTTCTGCCTCCAGCATGCTTCATGCCATACCTCCTTGATCTCCAAGACCACCCCAAACAAGCTGCTGCAGAAACGTGTAGCTTTTTGTGTAGCTTTTGTGAAGACAGAGCAAATCTTACTCCTTACATAAGGAAAAAGGACTTTTCGAGTGTTGGAGGGGAGTTTGATACGTGGGATAAAACACTGCATCACAGTAACAGTAGTTATGAGTCTATTCAAGGGATAGGGATGCTGGCTGGTCGGCACTATTTCTAGAAGGAGCATTTTCCACTGAGCCTGTGATTCCATAGCAGTCGAAGCCAAAATAAATTGGTGCGCTGTGGTCTAGTGCTGCCCCTAACCTCTACTTGCACGTTCCCACTCCCATCTCCTCCCCTCTCCTTTCTGTGCTGGCTCTAGCAAGCCTGTAGCTGTGGATGAGGCAGGGCTGCTCCCTGCGTGCAGTGGGTTTTGCAGTGTGGCAGGAAGGAACGGCAGAGGTGCTGTGTTTCTGTAACACCCGAGAAGCTAAGTCACCACCTGGCCAAAAATTCTGGCAACTTGTGACCCGCCTCAATCAAATCCACGTGTTCAAACAGGGAGCCACTCAGTGCTGGTGTGCGTTTACATGGGTAGTCTAGGATAGATAGCGTTAAGTATTTTGCCTAGTTCTACCACTAATTTACCATCTTTCTGACTTGTGGCAACACAATTTATTTTGCCAATGTCCAAACTGTACAATGGGGCTATCAATACATTTCATCCCATAGGAAACTTGCCCGGTGCCACTCTGTGTGGGCCAAGACATTTGAGATCCTTGGACAGAAAGTGCTCCACCTAACTGAATTGCTATAATTATGATTTTGTTAGCTACTTGTATGTTTGTAAATATGGGTCAAGAAGTCTGAGAAAATACCATAAATGAAGAACTCTGGAAAGATGTTAAAAAGAATATTTAATTCCTCTCACTCTGAAGCTTGTAAATCTTAGAGTCCATATTAGGAAAAAATATTTTTCTGCATTATGTCACTTTTTGGACTATGGCTATTGCCACTTCTGTCCCCATGTAAAAAATACTGAGATTAAAATACAAGATTGCTTATAATTTTGTCCACCTTTAACCTTTTCTCAAGTGAGGGGGGGAAAAAAGGATGCCACAGGGAACCCAGAGCATTCGCCTGTCTGGGCCGTGCTGCACAGAGTTAGTTCAAACCTGAAGATCCATGAGATTCAGTATAGAAAAATAAACTGATAAGAGGAGCCCAGGCCAAGCACCTCTGCTTGTCCCAACTGTTGGAGTTTGCCAGGGACTAAACTGCAGACTTGGCTCTGTGACCTTCATAAGCAAAGTAGAGAAGGTTACCAGTAATGAAAACACTCAGAAAACCAGTATTGTTTCATATTTAAATGTTTGTGTTCTGCCACATGTGCAGGCAGTGAGTTTCCATCGGCAGCACCGTCGGAAGCCTGCTTCCTCCTCCTGCATCTGGGGTGACGGCCTAGGAGTGAACGCGGGAGACCAGGTTGACAAAGAGCTGAGTATTATTCTGAGGATAAATGAGTTAACCCATCACTGCAAACACTGTGCTGGCGGATTTTAGTGCAATTAGCTCCACAAATACCAAGACATGCAGTCTGCAACCAGACTAAAAGGTCTCCTAAACAATTAGGGGACCACGGCCCCATGGACCCCTGTCATGCACATTAATGTCACTAGCCTTAGCAAAGGGTATGTGTGTGCTTTGATGCCAGGGGAATCCAGAGTTTGATGGCCCCATAAACTTCATACCATTTTTGGTCCCAACTCCCACGATTCAGTGGCATTTTATTTACTACACCTAATAACATTTAGTCAATAAACACGTACAGGTTGGAGAGAGGGTCTAGTGTGAGCTTAATTACCTCAGCTCTGCCTTCTCTTTTGTTATGTACATCATGGATACTTGACAGCATTAACATTCCTGGAATTGTATCTGCCATCCTTTGTAAAAGGATTGAATACTACGCATTAGTTCGGGCTCGTGGGGCATTTGTGTCTCCAACAACAGCTTAATTATGGACATTGTTTACTAATCAGTATTAAATTGACAGACTATGAGGGCTAATCTGGAGATTAACACAATAGCTTGTTTTCATTTTGTTCTTCTAGCAGTTTATTGAATGCAAGATTTAAAACAAGACCCTTTTGTGAGCCTTACCTTCCACATCAAGCTTGGGTGAGTGTAAAGATCTGTATATTTCCTTTCTGTAACAGCGTGTGAGCACAAAAGTTTTTGCTTCATATGTAAGAACAGTCATAAAACCCCCATGTTGTACTGGCTACTGCTGGATGTAAAAGCAATAACGGGTGTCCTTTCTGTAGGATCAGCAGTTCACAAATCTTTAGGCTCATTTAAGCCTTCTGTTTGTTCTGTTTCACAAGCTACACAGAGTATCATCACTCAAACAAATACCAACAGACCCCAGGCCCCAAGTAGTAATTTGTGTAGTGAGAAGATCTGATGTCACTGTGTGCAAAGTTATTCAGTGAAAGCTGTGTGCACTTCTGGGACATCTGTTTTGCCCATACAAATTATTAAACTCCCTGATAGTTTTGATTTTCCTATGAAAGATTTCTGTCGTTGGCCACAAAAGCTGCCCAGAAGCTGAATGTCTGTTCTGCATAGCAGGTGCCCATTTGATTATGAGAAATATGAGGGTTCGTTTAGGGAAGAGCACACATCACGTGAAAGAGTCTTAAGCACGTTGTGTGTCTGTCCATCTTGTCTTACTGCAGCACTTGTGATTTACAGTAATGACAGTGATCTGGCGTATCATGTTTCCAACATATTCGCATCTGTATTCAACTCTGATTTTTCAGACTGCTGAAAATACCTTGGGTTTTGTAGTCTGGGAAACTTTGCTTATTGATGGATTACTTAGCTGATTAAATATAAATGAATGAAAACTCACTTAGTAATAATGAGATAATCTTTTTTCTATTCTCTTACTTTCTGAAAGAGTGATGTAGAGTAGGAGGAAGTGATGCTACAGTGTACTTCACAGCAGCAGTGACGGTGGGAGAGTGGATAAAACAACCAGAAACACATGGAAAGGGCCATTGCTACCCTCTGTCCCAGACACAGCAATTCTCATACGCGGGGTTTGATGACAGCGTGGCACTCCAAATTACGTTATGGAGCAGCGGTCATTTTACTTGTGGCAAGAAAAGGTGGCAAGCATTTCTGCTCTGAAATGCCCAGCAGAGTGTCTCCAACGTCAGTGCTCTTCTGGTCCATGCACTCCCCATGCTGGAAGTAATTAGTATAAAAATCCTAATCTTTTTTTGCATCCGAGCCACGTGGTATAATCCAGCCTTTCAGAAGGATAAGTCAGTATTTGTGAGCTCACTTGGATTTAATGTAAACAATAAAGGGCTAATTCAATAAAATGGCTTTGACCCATCAAAATCTACTTTCAGGAGCTGTACTGGAGGCTAGGAGCCCACATGGTGTGTTGTGCATGCAGGAATCTTCAAACCGGCCTGTTTGGAGAACAGCTGACAATGCAGACGTACCAGCCCTAAGAAGAGCCAGTTGTTAGAGATTTTGCACCTTGATTTTTGGGGTCATATGCCTTCATTCTTAGAGAACTTGTTTGTCAAATAAGAGATGACAGCTTTTCTGATTTATTCACAGGTCTTAGAAAAAGCGAAGGAAAAGGAAAAGGAAAACAAACAGAAGGACAATTAGCTGGGACAAAAAAAGTAAAGGATTTTTTTTCATTTTTTTAATTTTTCTGTTTAAGATTCTTCAGAGAAGTGTAGTTTTCAGGAAACTTTGAATATTTCTACCAACCTGTCTCCTGGAAAAAAAAAAAAATCACAAGAATACTTTTAAAAATGAAGGCATCCAAATGCATTTGTTGGCTTCTGAAAATTGAAGCGAGAGGTTTCCAAACATTTCAGCTCACAGACTCTGAAAAGTCTCCCAGAGGAGGTATAGACTCTTGCACAGTGAGTTTAAGACCGTGGCAAACAGGCTGTCTTTTATTGTTATGCTGCCGACTCCTTAAAAATTGTCTGTTGATCACAGGTTGAAAGTCACTGACGTAAATGATTGGTTATCATAGCAAAGTCAAGTTTTACTTAAGAGCAGCTGCTCCTTGCTGCTTATTTACTCAAAGGGTTGCTCTTTTACATGGGAGCAGCAGGGTTTTATAAACGGGTTCATATTGGCTTCATATATGGGAATGTACATCCATAAACCATGTATTTCAACTATTGTGCACAAAGGTTAACAACTCCGGTCTCTTGATCTGCCTTTTTGCAGTTGCTCATGTTCAAGTCCTTTTTAAGCAACAGTCTTGAAAGGGTGAGCACTAGAATGTTTTCATGGGACTCTTGGGAAGCCGATAAAGTTTGCTAGTTGATCCAATAAAGCTGAGTCTGTTGCATCAGACCACATCAGTCGGATCAGTTTACACCCTGGCTTTTAAAGCGGGTCTTTGTTTATTTTCTTAAAGAAGTACCTGCTACCTGTACATAGACTCTCAGGGCAGAAAGGACCACCCCACCGATCATCTATTTCCACCCCCCTGTTTCCGTAGGCCATACGGTGTTTTCTGGAAGCTGGATTAAAAGTATTAAATTAAAACAGTATCTGGTTTTGCTTAAAGGCTGAGAAGAACAGAGTCAGCCAAATCCTGGAATAAGATGTTCCAATATTTAATAATACTTATTACAAGGAAATTACTTTTTATTTTAGAGTTGAATTCATCTGTCTCTGCTCCATCCAGTCACAGGATTTTGCTATACTTTTATTTGATCAAGAAGTTCCTGGTTGTCAGGTCTCTTCTCCATATATTAAGCTCAATAGACTGAACTCCTTAAGCGTCATACTATAAGCTTTCCTTTTCAATATCTGAATATTTTTTGTAGCCCTTCTTTGAATATTTGAGGAATATTCCGACCTCCTTCAAAACATGGGCATCAGAACTAACCCGCCAGTCTAACAGATGTCTCATCTGTGTACAGAGGCAGTGTTGCATCTCTGCTTCCACTTCATAGGCATCTTACCATCAAATCAACTATTCTTTTGCCACAGCATCTCAGAGGTTTGTGTCTGTCCATTGCCACTTGAATCCTTACTGCTTTCCAAGTCAGTCTCCCAGCCTGATGGCAAAACCTAGTGTTATGTTTCAATATGTGTTAAAATGGCTGAGTGATCCATCCATGACAATACAGTTTTTCTTTCTATCCATCGCAGACAGAGGCTTGAAAGTGGGTTATCTCACACCCTGGTGACAACTGAATAGATGCACGTTACTGCTCACTTAGACGTTTGGAAGCATTCAGGCTTGTGTGTTTCTGTGTGATCTCTGACAACCTAACAGGTAAGTGTCTTTGCAAAAAATCAAGTGCTCTCTGTTTTCTCCGTTCTTTACAGAAGGAGATGTAACCACTGATTTTAACATTCAGGTTGTGACTTATCCATAAGTTTCAACCATATAATTATTTCTTCTTTGGGGAGAGAAGGAAAGAAAAGGAGGTCCGAACACCTTTTTTTCCCTACTACTTCTGCTATTACAACACAGAAGTTTTTAAGCTTAGACTCTCTCGCCACAACACCTTAAAGTGCCTTTAGACATTGTCTTCTAAGTCTAGCTCTGCCAGTTTAAGATATTATTATCCTCAGCTATTCCTCACCACTAGAATGTAAAGATTCCTTCTTCCCCATCCCTTCAAAAATCAGCCAGATTAAATCAGAGTGTGTGTCCACAACAGTCTCTCTAAACCAGAACTGTCTCAGCATCACACTCACCTCTGCTTTTCCTACTCCCTCCTTCCCACAAAATTTAGTAGTCATCAGACTGTGTAGTGAGGCAGCTTGGAGAAGGCAAAACCATTGATAGTTACTCACTTTTTCTTTGGGTTATGATGCAATCACATTAGGTTCCTTTTATAATTTAGGGAGAAGTCTCTAGAGGGTAATTCAGACCAGTTAAATTCTGATTTTCCTCCTCCCCTTTTAGGAAATCTGAGGGCAAAGTTATATGATACAGTTGAGCTGATCTAACATCTTGCCCTTCTGTTGAAAGAGGTGATTCTGCTCCTCCCTGCTTCCCGCTATACAGTCCTGCCACCCTTTTTCAGCAGCTAAATAGCTGTCTTGTGTAACTGCACCCTAAACCAGCACCCTAAACCGCACCAACCTAAACTCCCGCCGTACAGGTAGATGAGCACCAGATGTGGCACAAAAAAGAGAAGGCAGAAGGGCGAACCAGCCTTTTTAGTGACATTTTACTGTTAGATTGGCTTAGAGGTACCATTTGAGCATGTCCTGAAATTGTGTGTCTGAACTGCTAATCTGACTAGTTCAGACTGATGTCTGCATTAGGAATGGCTGATCTCTTGCTGGCCGAGCTGTGATTTTGTAACCTGCAGCAAAGGAGCAGTGACGTATTGTCAGGCTAGATAATGCCTTGAATCACAGTGCTGTTTGCTGATTGAACCCTTCTCCAATCACATACACATTGAGGCATTTCTATCATGATTATCCTATTTTCAAACTCCATTTACACAGTTTGATAAGAGATTCTCAGCCTATCTTCTAGGAGGCTGTTAACCCTCTGTGTGAGACTAAACCCCTGTTCTCTGTAAAAGTCATTCCACTGCTCAACAAAACCAGATTTCCCCTTCTTCACTGCTTACTTAATGAGCTAAACTTTGCCTTACTCTTCTTTTCCTTGCTTGGAAAGTTTTCTGAGAAGATCATTTAAAAACCCTTTTCTGCAGTCTCTCAAGAGCTCTGGGATGGTGCCTGGTGTAATGTCATGGATGTCAATGTGGATTGTAACCAAAGAAGTCCTTCCTGAACTTGGAACCTTCCGTGTTCATTGTAATCATATGTTGCCTTCATTCCTGGAAAACTACTAGCTTTTCTATTGTCTGTCTTTTGTCTCTTGTGATCGTCTTAATCAGTTTCCTTCATGGAGTTCTCAAACAGGACTATCTGTCGACTTTGGCAAGTTGAGGGTTGTGTCTTTGACCTCTGGAGTCTGTCTGGTTTGAGCCGGTGTCGATTCTCAATTGGTTCCTCCAGCTTATTCTTGCAAGGCAGTCTCTTCGTACGTCTACAATGTCAGGTACAATTAAATACATCCAGGGGTAAAGATTTTGGGCTTCCTCCTTGCTGTGACATGTTTTCAGTCATCTTTTGTTTCCTTGTCTATGCTTTTTATGTGATTCCTCTGGGACAGTGTGTGGGAATCCCTGTGGAGTGATTTGGACCTGCCTTTGAGGAAAGATGGTTCTCTCAGCCACAAACTTTCTCCTCCACCTCAACTATTCCCTTGCACTTCATAAAGGTAAAAATATGTCTCCTTTGAGGGAGGAACCAAAATTTGGCACATCCAGTGTAGTGGCATGTAGCTGATGACCCTCTGTCCATCTATGTCGCTGATGGGAAGCTGCACTACAAAGCAAAGCCTCAAGCTCAACTCTAGGCATATTCTCAGAAATTCTACTGCCAGACACTTGTTTTTCACAGTTTGTATTCCCTCAGTACCATCCCCTTGTAAAGGGTTACAAATAAGCCTAGGAAATCAAAGTCAGAACCTGCAGCACATCCTTGTATCTGATGCAAACTACTCAAGAATCCTAAAAGCAATCACACACACCCCAAAAGACCCTGAGGGTGGGCTTTACACAGTCTCCATATGTGATACTGAGGGCAGGGACATCATGGAACTCAACCAGCTGCCAGGTCAGACCAGGACTCCTTGTGACTGTTTGCATGGATCACTGTTCACCATAAGGAGTCAGGGGTTGCTAACTTGCTTTCCAGCGGACAGGCCCATATGCCTTTGTTTCCTGCTTTTCTCAAAGTTGTATTTGTGCCCAGATGGAGTCAAACCTGTTTAAATTACTGCCAGTCATAGAGATGCAAAGAGCCATCGGGCTTTTTATTGGACTGCCTTACCATAGCTCCGCCTTGTGCTTCAGCAAAGGAAGCATTAAGACAGGAAAGTAACTGGCCTACGTTAATTAGAGACTTCTGCTTTTCCCAGTGACAGACTATCAGTTGGTAATTACAACGCATCAATAACCCCCCACTTGCCTCTGATGCTGCTGCTTGGTGAGCTAATGAGGGAGAAAGGACGAGCTGTAGTAAGAAGCTATCCTGAGTGGTTTGAAGTTGTGTAGGGGAGCGTTTACTTCACTCTCAAAATGGAGTTTGAACTGTAAGGTTGGGGTTTACAACAATAATGCTGATATGTGCTCTTAGCACACTGTGAATTGCCTTCTTTGCAACTTGATATTAGATATGCTGCTACTGCTACATTTAACTAATACACATTGCAGCACGTGCTTGTCTTTGCTTCAGAGCGGAAGGAGGTCTGTTCCCCTTCTTTTTTTGTGTGCAGATGACCTGCTCCACCTCATTAGCTCTGCAGTGCTGGTTGGTGTGCTGGGAAGGATGATCCTGAAAGATCCACCCATCTGAAAGGGATGCAGAGCGGCAGCCCTGACAAGGCTGCCATCGCTGCTTCCTACGTGGGAATCGATTCAATGAGGGTGGGGGAACATGCAGGGATGCAAAGGAGCAATAAGCTCCCGTCTCCCTTGTAGGCATTCAGTGAAATGAATAAGAATGTTCCAGCTCAGATTTTTTAAATCACATACATGCATATAATATTAAACCGTATTCTATAATCGACAGTTCAGGTTCTGATTTGAGTTAAATAGACCTCAGCTGGGGAGCTGACCTTACTGTCCCTATGACATTTGAAAATGCCAGCTGCTGAGTTATTTTAGATGTTTTCTCAAGAACACAATGCACAGCTAGATCCTATGATCAGACCCCTGAAGGAAGTATAAGTGAAGTGCTGTCCCCTTTAGTTTTGTAGAATTATAAATTTAAAAGACTTTAGATTCTTAAAAAAACTCCTCTGTAGCTGGATGAAAAGTACCCCTTTCCTAAAAGCTAACATAAATAACATTCTAACCAGTCAACTAAAATATTAGACTAACATTTTGTTGGAATTCTTTGATCTATCTCAGCCCTCAAAAACTGATATTTGAATAAGGTGTTATTACAATTCAAAACGCTTTAGTGAATTTTACCAGATACTGTGGTTTAAACATATATATCATATCTCTTCTGACACCAGTGAGATTTGAATATGTACTCAAAGGCACTAAAATATTTTGCTGAACAGGGATCTTATAAAATGTGTCCTTAAATTAAAAATATTTGTAAGTCTTAAAAACCAAAATTAGCCAAATGTCTTCTATCAGTATGTGTTAGATTTGGGCTCACTTGGTACCATTAGAAGAGAGAGACGTGCGTTTGGTAGAGATCCAGAGCACCAAGTTTCAGGGTGAAGCGAACTTCTCTTGTGTGTGAAGCAGTTGTTAAAGTCTCAGAAAGAGACGTTTGTACTGGGAATGCTGTTGGCATAGTGATAACTATCAAACTGAATGGAGTCTTGGAAAGAACAACACTTGATAACAGCTGTGTTTGCATTAAACATTTTTAGAGTTCAGTTCAGAGCAGTTCTGCACCATATATGTAGAATTTTTATGCAGAATTTGCATACAGAAAGCATGGAATGCCTTTACTGGGTAAATTATTTGCTTCTGCTATTTATTACACTTCCCCCCCCCCCCCCCCCCCATCCCCTGGGCACACGTGGCTGTAAGGATTTGAGTTAGTAGAGAAAACAGGTGTGCCTGGTCAGAAGAGCAAAAAGCGTGTATTGAAGGGAAAAGTAGGATTTTTGTTTCCAATGAGATGTATAATGCAGTCCTCCCTCTGGGTCCATCTAAACTGACCTTTTGGCAAGAATGAATTAAGGCATAGATACCATGGCCCATATTTATCTCATCTAAGGGAGATGCTTTAATTCTATCCTTATTAGGCAAAAGATTTAAGTACAGCCTTAAGTCAGGAACGTTGTACTAGGCTTACTCTCTCCTCTGAGGAAGAGAGGTTCCTCTAGATGGTACTTCAGGTCATCTCTGCACTAAGCCATCTTCTCTCTCTCTAGAGAGACTAAGAGGGAAGTTGCACAGTAAGACTGAACTGGTCCAACAGCTCCCTTCAGGTGAAAGGGGCAGTCTCACTCCTCTTCCTTGCTCTTCTTCCCAACTATGTATTGACTTCCTCTGTTGCAGCAGCTCTTGTGCTTGCCTGACTGCACAGTAAAAGCTGAACCAACTCACCCAATCTGGAAGAAAATTACCCTTTTTCTTTGGTCAGGTGGAGCAAAAACTTTCCTGCAGGCTTGAGTGAATTGCATCAGGGGTCAGGGGAGCTCCAGGGAACACATAAAGAATACCGCAATACAAAGGGTTCTTTCCTTCCAGCAGAGCTTGCCTCACAAGGTTGGCTGACTTGCTGTTTCCCAAAAGGCCGAGGATCACAGCACAATACTCCACAGCCTGCAAGTCTCACCTCATGTTGTTCCTGGGTTTGGATTTGGAAATGGAAGAATTGTGGATGTACAGCTTCTTTGGAGTTCTTCTGTCAGTGGTGTTTTTCCGTGAGCCTCAGAACAACTGAAGGTGGAGCGCTCCCAGAGCTGTGCAAGTCCCACCTGCCTCCCTGCTCCCAGGATAGTATAACCCAAAGGTGTTGGAATTTGGCTGAAACCCTGCAATTAGTACTCTTTTTCCTGCAAAAGGTACCTTCTGATTTTAATGGCCAGAAGTGTTAAGTACCTGAATTTTACATATCATGTGAAAGGTAGCGTCTCTGTCAGCAGCTGCCATTAATACCATTTTGGGTCATCTACTCTGCAGTGATTTAGAAAGTAGGATGCAGCTACTGGCTCAGCAGCATCACTTGCAGCAGTTGAGGTGTTCTTCAGAGGTTGCTGCCTGAAACACTGACCTGATCCCACCTGACCTGCATAGCTCATGAAATCTGATGGAATTTCTCAAAGGTACTATGACTAACTGATTTCACCTGTGTCTGTGGTAACTGTGCCATTTTTCTTTCCTTATGAGAGAGAGGTACAATGAGTAATAGCAGTAATACTGATTCTTTTGGTATTTTTGCTTTTCTAGTCACGGTTTAATTTTTGAGAGTCTTTGAGCCAGAGATTTTTTCCTTCTTCAGTCTTTGTGCAAAGAAAAAATACCTCAGCAGTAGATTTTCTTGTAGGCCAGCAAGAAGAGTGAATGGTGGAAGTAGGAAGGTAGAGTTCTGTTACAGTTGTGCCACCTATCCAAAATCTATATCCAGGCTTTCTTCTAGCCTTCAGCAACTGAAAAGGCTGCCAATTCCCCACTGTCCACCCAGCCACTCAGCTGCAATCATGGCCCCACAGCAGAAGCAGTAGCATGGGTGATGTGGCTTAGCTATTGCCATTGGCAATCTGGTATAGGAAGAAGAGAGTATGAGTGGGGAAAACAACTGAGGTGAAACAGTGAGGACACAGGAGGGTTTCAGCAAAAAAATCAGCACAGAAAATCCACGCAGAACCATGGAAAGTTCTCTCTATGTGCGGTGTCACCACAGTCAGAAGAACAGAAAACAAACACAGTACATGTCTTCTGAACCAGAATTTTGTCTTGAATAAAACTGGTTTTGCTTGTTTTAAAACTAGTTCAACTGTTAAAATAGTGTGAGATGAGTGGAAACCATGAGGAAACTGTGAACTAACATGCATGCTACTTCTCCTGCAGGTAGTTGATGAGGACAATGCCTGAATGTCCAGAGGTCCTTGTGTTGATGATTGTTCCTGTTCTTATCAACTGGAGATTCAGTCCATCTTATTTCTTTAGTCTTCCTTCAATGCCACATAGGGTTGGAGGTGGCGGTACATACCACTTGGGGTCTAATGTCCCTAGAGTTGAGACGTTCTCCGTTCCATATGGCTGAACAGTGGCTTATAATCAGATTTTGTTTGTGGAGCAAGAGTAAACTTATCTTCCACGTTCCTCCTTTGTATATAACCTATAAAAGGCTTCATTGTTTTAAAAGAAGGATTCTGGGCTAAGGGAGAGCTGTGCAGTTTTGGAAACATCTTTTTTATTGTTGTTCAGGCTAAGAACAGCATTCATCTCTTAAGGCTGCATTTCATGTGGAGGAAGGCAGCCTGTATTCCCATGGTTTGAAAGGGACAGAGTGTCTATGGGGTAGGACCTCCCCACTCTCAGTGTCCCCTTGTGCTTTCCAAGTGTTTAGCATTCCTTACAAATTACAGTCTTTTGTGGTACAGAATACTGTGCTATTTTAACCATCTGTAGGGGTGGTGGTGCTGGGGGGAATATAATAGGCTGAGAAGCATTTCCTTACTGTGCTAGATGGTTTGTTTAGGCTTCATCCTGCAACAGGGTCTGAAGGCATGGACCCTTACAGGCCCGGTGGGACTCCCTGTGAATAGAAGAGGTCTCCTCTACTGCCACATCCTTAAGTGTGGCTTCACATGTAAAAACCGCCATCAGCTGTAGCACCTCCATGTACTTAAACTGATCAAACAATATAAAGGAAAGGAACTATCAGATATAAATCCCAGAACACTGATAGGCAACTTAGTTACTGAGCAGTAGGCAGGTGCTAGTGCTCATTTCAGGTGGTAGAATGATTATTAAATCCCAGATCACTTGAATCCAATAGGAAATGTGGAAAGAACAAATAAGGAAATAGCTTTGGAGATGAAAAACATTTAAGTTTACACTAGAGAGACAATAAGCAAATTATTGACTTCAAGAATCCCATTTTCAGGAGGCTGTGAAAAGTGTCAGGAGAAGGGTCCAGAGATCAAAAGGAGACAAAAATGTTAACAGATCTTCCTGAGAACAAGAATGTGGCAGCAGGAGACTTGTTAGAGCCATCTAGGGTGACAGCATGGAGAGGAGAGACGTACATGCTCTATAAGGTAATCAAAAGAAATTGACCCTCCCTGCTTAAAGCAAAAAGAGCTGAGAGCTGGCAGTAAGCACCAGTAAGCCCTGGGGAACTACTGAACAGCTGTGTTGCATATATTGTTTTTAAGATTTGTTTTCTCGGAATAGTTTGGTTGTAAGATCTGCCCAGATTCTGTAGATCTAGGCTTTTCACACTGACAGTAGTAGAAAACAAATAGCATCCTTGGATCAAAGCATTTTTAGTTAGAACATGAGTCTGTGTACAAAAATCATCTGTGGATCAAACATTATTTTTCGAACTTAAAAAACTGATTCTCTTCAACATCCAGTGTTTCAAAACTACAGTGAATTCTCACAGCTTTGCCCACAACTAATGTATCCATCCATCTCCCCATCCACACAAATCCAGCATAAATTGTAAATTTAAGCACACGCTCAGGTGAGTGACATTGGTTCAACACCTGGTGCGGTAAGGTGCAATAGGAAGGCAGTACATGGACTGAATTCAGGAATCTGTCAAGAATAAACGTTATTGATAATAAATGCTGGATATGCAGCCAGCATTTATGCAGTAGAAAACAGCACTGCCTTTTTTTCTGCTGCTCTATTTATTTCATTCATTTTCATCCATACTAAATCCTAACAAATATAGGATTTATTCTGAAGAAATACGTACAGAGTTCTTTCTTTTTAGGGGAAAAGCAAGCTCCTCAGTCTTAGGGTAAGAAGATACTAGAGGTAGGAGAAAGTAACTGGGGGAAAAGTAGGTGTTTCCCAAAGGTATGCTGCTTTGGGAGTTGAAAGAGGAAAAGAATTTGCTGGAGTCTTGTGAGAAACAAACGCCCCTTGGGATAATCCAAACTAATAAACCCTCTCTTTTACACTATTAAGAAAATTCTTCCTGCATTCTTAATGCACCACATTTCCTGATACTAATGATGTGGGTACTTTTTTCCTCAAATGTGTCATTCCTGTTACACTTACTATTCAATAAAATCTCATTTCTCCCCTTGAGATGCAAAGGAACGCAAACAAGAGACAGTCCTGTATTTTGAAAGACTTGGAACTCCATTTTGTTTTATCCTAAGTAATTTCATAAAATAGTAAGTAAGGTTTTACCTCTGACTTTTGACAAGTGTCTTGGTATAAAATGTCCCTGTGCTACCAACAAGAGCTGAAGACTCAAAACACCCGTGTGCTCTGAGCTATACCTCAGCAATGGCCCTAAGTCACTTCCCACCCATCTTCGGCTGACAGACGTGCACGAGTACAGTCAAGTGTAAAGAGCTTGGAACTGCCTCCCTGTGTTTGGGCACAGTGTGGGAGAGAGCCAGGATGCCAGAAGGCCACACCTGGAATGCTGTGTCCAGTTCTGGGCCCCTCAGCACAAGAAGGACATTGGGGTGCTGGAGCGTGTCCAGAGAAGGGCAGCGGAGCTGGGGCAGGGTCTGGAGCACAGGGCTGGTGGGGAGCGGCTGAGGGAGCTGGGGGTGTTCAGCCTGGAGAAGAGGAGGCTGAGGGGAGACCTCATCGCTCTGCAGCTCCTGACAGGAGGGGGCAGGGAGGGGGGGTCGGTCTCTTCTCCCAAGTGACAAGTGATAGGACGAGGGGAAATGGGCTGAAGCTGCATCAGGGGAGGTTTAGATTGGATATTAGGAGAAATTCCTTCACGGAAAGAGTGGTCAAGCATTGGACCAGGCTGCCCAGAGAGGTGGTGGAGTCCCCATCCCTGGAGGTGTTCAAAAAACAGGCAGAGGTGGCACTTTGGGACATGGTTTAGTGGGCATGAGGGTGTTGGGTTGATGATCTTAGAGATCCTTTCCAACCTTAATGATTCTATTCTATTCTAAGTCAGAGGATGCACTAACCAAAGGTTAAAAAACCTGTGGCTGGTGAACATCTACTCATGGTTTGCAGAAGTCTGTGTGGTGTAGCTCTTTTCGCCTGCTAAACTGCAGAGGTAAATAACTTTCTAGTCATTGTTTTGCAGATTCCCTTTCCTTGTCTCCAGGCATGAGTAGGAAGAGAGAAAGCTCATGCAAATACAAAGTGGAGAAGAGTAGCTGCTTTCTTTAAGGGTGTGTCCCACATGTGAAAAACTGAAAATTCCCACTATAGTCCTAATATGCAAAGATGAGGAGGGTGACTGGGGACAGGAGGAATGTTTATGCTAATGGAATCCCACCTCCTGAAGATGGGTCTCTTTTAAAGAAGATCTGCTTCTCTGAAGGACTAGGGAGGTGGGGAAGGATTACTTTCTTCGCCATGGAAATCTGTAGGGCCCAGCCGTATTACTCAGTTGGCAAGGAAGCATGCTCTTAAAGATCGCTTCTGTTGAACTTGATAGGAACTGTGTCACTGACTTCAGTGGGACCTGGATCAGGCCCTAATCTGTTAAAGAAATAACAGTGACATGACTGTTTTCCCTCCTGGCCCCCTACTTTTGGCTGTTCTGCCCACCAGTTTATATTTTCTCAAGCTGGGCTGGTTTGATTGCAGCAGCACAGACAGACTGTGTATGCCTCTGACCCAGGGAGCTCTTACAGCAGAGAGAAAGCATTCTGCCGCAGCTTTTTGCTCAGACAGCTCCTCCAATTATTAAGGGAATAGCCGCAAAGAATCTAAGGAATCGCAGATATTCTGGGGGCAAAAAAAATCTGTTGGCTGAAAGTGACTGTGTAGAAAAAGAAAAGAATGAACTAGCATCTTGATTCAACATGTCTGTTATATCAATCATTTACTCTGAGTGGGTAGCAAAGATATGATCTAATAGGTGCAGGATTCTTATTTCCTGTTGGAAGCTGAGCATACCTTTTGTGTGAAATCAGAATGTTTTTATTTTGGTTTATTCACCAAATATTTTTATCAGCTAATTTCAGTGGTAATGTAGCAAAAAGCATATAGATCGTTGTGTTTCAGACTATACAAATCTCTGTAAGATCTTCTAGCTCTTTTATAAGGCTTTATAATATATATTCTCCCAAACTTTCAAGCCTTGTGCTTTCTAGTGATGTGCTAATTTTCTCCCTGTGTTGCCCAAGCTCAGGTTCATACTTAGGTATAGGAGTCACTCTTTTCCTTTGAGAAGACGCTAGGGTAGGTGCAGTTAATGATAGTGCAATCATCCTCAGAGTTTACTTCTCTCACATTCAAGCAAAAAGATAAATTAGAATTAAAATGGCGAGTGCCATCCTCTGCTCTAGAAATCAGTGGTGTACTCACAGTGATAAGCAGCTGGATCGATATCCAGATTGATATTTGGGCATCTAACTACCCATGGATTTCACTGGGAATTCAGACACTTAATTAGGATTTAGTTTGAATATCTCTGTGCACCTGGCTCTATGCCTGGTATGAAGTGTTAGCAGGATCAGCCCCCTCAGCTCATATGCTCAAATCTGCCATGATCCTTCTGTAGGCAAGCCCATGCGCTCCCCAGTGACTCCAGCAGCGTCAGGAGAGCCTGGAGGCTGCTCCTGTGGAGCTCGTTTTAGAATCTGAGTCTAAGTTCTATTATTAATGAGGAGCTTTCCATCTTTTTTTTTGGTCTGTATGGTGATTTCTTTGCCTCTAAGATATCACAGAAGCAAAAGAAGTAATTGGAATAGGTTAGCAAAATACAAGACATAAGCAAGTAATTGTTTCAGTAATCAACTTTAAAAGGCTGTGACACTGAGTTTCCTTCAAGGCTGGTTCCTTTCTCCTCCCTGGATTTAGAACCAGTTAGTGTTATCTGTAGGCAGTGCAGGCAGTGTTAGGACAGTGTAAATGTTTCCACTGGGACAGGTTTGGAGAGACTGGAGTGACTGGCCTTTCTCAGGAGGCAAAATTGTAGCTAATAGATCACAAGCAGGAACCAAATAGCTCTTAATGGCAAGCCAGCCCTGCGTTGACCGTGCCAAGCCATGACCTTGCATCTGGTTGTATTACAAGATGTGCAAATAGACAAATGAGTTCCACCTACCAAATAGTCCAGATCAAACTGAAGAATTGACATATCCTTGTTGTTACTCTTTCCTTCACCCAGCTTTGTGTCATCTGTAAACTTTATCAGCAGCAATACTGTCTCTTCCTCTGAACTCTGGAATATTATTGAACGGCACTGTCCACAGTAGATCCATGTGCTACTACCTGTGGTATGCCTCTTGGAGCTCCCAGACTATGTTCTTTGCACCTTTGGATTCATTTTTCCATATGGAGTGGTTTCCTGACCATGTTCAAGCCATAGACTGGGTGCTGAATCAGTTTTTATAAAGTACTATTTTAAAATTGACATTTTGTGAAGTGTACCCTATAGATTTTTTCGATTTATTCTGTCAGCTCCACTACTTTTAACCAAACAAATTTATAATGAAAATGTTTTAAGCATTTAAGACTTATATTTCATCAAGAGGATTGATACTATCTGGGTTGTGAGCCTTTGGCTTTATAACTGACTGCATCTCATCACAACCTTATAATAGTATTATCTGGAACTGTTGCTGTGTTGACCCTTTTGTAGTCACCCACCATTAGTTTTATAGAAATGTTGGTACATAAAATATTTTCTGCAAATCCCTTGCTTTTGCAACATTTCTTAAATAAAAACCATACAAGCTCAGAGCTCCTTGGACAACTCTTCAAAACTCTTAAGTGTAAATTATCTCATATCTGATTCCAGGCATAAGACAGCATGACAGTAACTGCTATCAGGAACCCAGGGAGGGAGCGAGCACATGCACATTCATAAATACATCACGTAACAGTGGGAATTATACCCATAGAACATGTTTGTGGATTCAACACTGAGATTCTGGGCTGAAATCATAGCCTGGCTATGTCCTCTCTAGGTTGTTTTGAGGGCTGTCACAAGCCCTGTGGTAATTGAAGGGGGATCAGGGAACTTCCTCCATGTGTAACAACTCTGCATAATCTAATGTTTTCTGCTCTGCATCCAGAACACAGAATGGCTCCAGCAGAAGATATTATGGCCCTGACCCGCTTCTACCAGCCTTCCTTCCTTGTGTCATGGCTTGAAAAGGACTATGCATAAGACTGATGACCTCGGCAACAAAGTGCAGCTTTCTTTAAATGCCTCCAAGGCTTGGAGACCAAAGATTGCCATAAGGTAAGAGGCCATAGATAAGAGAATTCTTTCCCATATTTTCTTTGTACTTTGCTAGTGTTTGCCAGCTCATCCTTTGTATTTTGAGACGTAGAACTTCAACTGTTTTGCTGGTTAGTGCTTTCTGCAGACATTATGAAACCAAACTGCAGATTAATTTCCAAACAGTTAGTGTACATTTCTAGAGGAGATGACTGAGAGAAAGGTGCACTATCTTTATGAGGAAAAAAAAGGAAAAGTCCACTCAACAATCACTTTTCAAGACAAACATTTAGGCAATTTGCCAGAAAAACATAAAATGCTGTCCATCATCTGCAATGTGCATCTTGCTCTTGCGGCTTGTCCCCGTGATTGCTTTTAAGCCTTTGAATAAAACGTAGAAAAAGTTGTATTTCAAGGAATAGCCCTGGAAATCTTTGATTCATTGCTTGTGTTCAGGATTTGTGAGATGTACTATAATTGCATATGTTATTACTCTTGCAATATTTTGTATTACATTACTGCATGTTTATAGACCAAAACTTTATAGACAGATAGAAAGCAGCCTGAGAAGGAAGGGAGACGTAAATCAAGGTATAAAACTGCCCTGAATAATATTTTATGTTTCACTATATTGACCTGGAATTGCAGGATAAAGACATTTTCCACTGGTGCACTGCTCTTTTCTTGCTTTCTCTGTGCGTCTGTTTCGGGCTTGTTGGAGTTCTTCATTAAATCCAGAATCTGTATCAAATGAGCTGTAGTATGCTGCAGCACATAAAGGTTTCAAAGCAACAATTACTCTATTATTTCAGCTGAGATTACCTGTTTGAAATGAAACCCACACTGAATCCTTTCTGACCTGGTCCTTATTGTGATACTGATAACAAGCCACACTTTCCAGTCTTTATCTTACCTCCTACAGGGTAATCTTTTCTTCTGGAGCTTAATTCCGCTAATAGCACCCTTGACTGGTTGCCAGACAACAAACACAAGCAGGTGAAAAATGAATGGCTCCAGTCTGACCGCTGATAACTGCTAGAGACTTTTTATTCTCAGAATTCCCTCCAAAATACACAAGTTGACTGGTGGACAATCAATTACATTCCTTGTATGCTTCTCCCTCCTTCAGGCTGGTTATTCTTTGAAAGAAATTGTGATGATCTTTTCTACAGTTTCAGATTCTTTTTTTTTTTCCTCCTCCAAACAACAGTAAATAGTAATTCCAGATGGTAGAAATTACTTTTAAATTAAACCAGTTAATACAGGGAACGTATGCTTATCTAATTCCCCTGTTTTAAGTGGTAATGATACGATGGAAATGGGTAAAACTGATGTGCAGTGAAGGTATGCAAAATAGTTTGAGATTGTAAAATGCTTTTTTTCCCCTTTTTCTGATTTACTGTCCATGAAAATGAATTATAGACTCGTGAAGAAAACAGAAGTTTTTATTTGCTGAACTCAATAGGCTGCTTTCTGGGGACTTGAACTCTGCAAAGTGCTGAAAAAAAGATTACTGCATTCCACTGACAATTTTTCTGTTTGAACCAAATGGGAGGGATGACAGTATGCTGTGCTCTGCCTTTCTGCTTCCCAAAGAAAATCTCAGGACTGTTCATTGTTCCTCTGCTGTGTGTGGAAAAGTCAAGCCCCGAAGCATGTGCTTAAAAACTTTGCTACATTATGCATTTGAGCCTGGACTTAGCTTTAAACTGTGCCTCTTAAAACCAGTGGGTGCAGAAGATCCTTAGCACCTTGCAGGTTTGGACCGTATGTGAATCAAAGGCATTATTGGGAGGAGTATGGTGTAAATGGACCTCACTTCACTGAAATCAGTGAACATACATTAATTTACACGAGCTGAAGATTAGGTGGGGACTCATTTGTTTTTTCCAAAATGATTTTGCTTCTACCATTTGAGTATATGATTATAAAGTAACTAGTTAGTGCTGAGGGGGAATATGGTTGGCTTTGCTGGAAAATATAAAAGTATCCACTGTTCCTTCAGGGAAATCATTTTAATAGATAACAGCATGTTGTACAATGTTTCATCAGTGATATTTAGATCTAAATTAGGAGCAGTTGTGAGATGGGTTGCCGATTTTCTTGTGATAAAAGGGAAATAGTTCAAGAAATATAGACCAGATGTTATCTTAATCCAATCCTCATGTACAAGAGCACACTATGAGACAGTAATAATAGTCCCTTCTACCTGTTTCTAATTTTCCTGCTCTGAAACACCCCCTGTGAAAAATAGATTAAACCAACACATCATTTATGAATCGGCACTAGGCGGGTTTGAGTTTGTATGGAATGCAGCATGCGTGGCACAGACCGGAGGGTGCAGCCACCAGATTTTGATACATGTTTAAAAATGCTCATTTGACAGTAACGGTTAAGACAGCAGCTCTCAGTGATTTAAAAGGAGAGTAGCCAGTCTGGGTTTGAATCAGGCTTTTGGTTCAGCATATCCCTACACAGTTTCAAATTTGTCATCGGTGTTTCTAGGCAGTATATGTTATACAATCCTCAGCAGGCCAAAGAAGAGGGGGTTGATCCTCAGCTGCTGTAAATCAACACTGATCCATTGATTTAGATGGAACTACACTGATTTGTACCATCTCATGGTCTGGACAAAGTGTATTAACTTTCACTATGAAAATCCTTCATAACAAAAAGCTCCATTCACAGTCCTACTGGATAAGCAGTAACTAATGTGTCTCTGTTCTCGTAGTAATGTTTAATACCTGCATCATTTCCTACTTGCCGGGGCAGTCGAAACATTACTCTTTGCTTTGACGTAAGAAGTTGAGTGCTGCGCATTTGTAATATTTGGGACAGCTTTTTCCATAACTCCCTGTCTGAGCTAAAGCATTTTGCTGGAATATTCATGTCTCTTGGCATCAATATGCCAAGGAGGCATTTGGGCAGCTGTCTAGCGACTCAGGAGACAAGACTTTTATTTTCCTTTGAGGAACGCAGTCATATGAAAATACTTTATTCAGCAATATTCAGAACTGCAAGAACTACTGGGGGTTTTTTGTTCACTGGAAGTAGCAATAGCTGTGAGGATAGCAATAATACCAACAACAGTGTTAATAAGACTGCTTTATCTAGAGTAGATACCTTCACATTTTGAACTATTCCAAACTATTTTTCAAGCAGAGTAAAATCCTGTTTTCCAGGTCAGATATTTTCATATTTCTATGAACAGAGGAAACAAGAGCAGGCGATGAGACAATTAATCTTCAGAGACTGCCCACACAGCTGGCTGTCTGCTGCAAGGACTGTGTGAGGACGGAACTGAAGTTTTCCTTTGGAAACTAACTCCTTTGCTCTTCATTTGTTTTTAAAATGAATGTATAGCATTGCAAATGGATTCACCCCTCTGTTTTGTTTCATTTTTTTTTTCCCCAACAGCTTTAAAGATAAATGGGCAAGCTTGCATTGGAAAGAATGGCTCTGAAGGGCCAAAGGAGGCTGTAGGCTCACACTGGAGAGCTGGAATCTCATAGATTCCCATAAAAGGTTCATAATCTGATTGTGCATCTATAAACACTCATGGGTGATGTATCAACACATTAGGGAAAAAGTGTTCAGCATTTCTGTAGGAGAATATTTTTATTGTGTTTTAACCTGTTAATCCAACATCTGTCATTCTATTTATATTGTGTCTGTACCTCAAGGCCCTACTTATCTTTTGAGGGTCCAATTTTGTTCGATTCTGTACAAATGCAAGCACTGAAATTCTCGAGTCAGGCTATGTAGTAAGATGAGACAGGTGGATCAACAAGAACAGGAGGGGCTGGGATCATAGAGGAATCATACGAGAAGATTGAAAAATAGAGTCCAAGTTGTCACATGCCCTGGACTGCTCACATCAATGGGAAAGCTGTTGTTTGGGATAAGAATGCTTCAGAAATATAG
Organism: Pelecanus crispus; assembly: GCF_030463565.1. NCBI lineage: Eukaryota > Metazoa > Chordata > Aves > Pelecaniformes > Pelecanidae > Pelecanus > Pelecanus crispus. Next base: position 70,710,867 of record NC_134648.1, read on the forward strand.
ATGGAAAACTTGATGGATTAAAGTAGTTAATGAGAGGAAGAAAAATGTGGAGTGGCTGAAAATAGTTATAGGAGAGAGAATCCACCTGGCAGACAACCTGTTGACTGGGAAAGCTTGAAACGCTGCAGCAGCAGAGATGAATACACACATCTAATCAAAATGCAAAGTGCAGTTTAGAGATCTCAGTGCTAAAAGGCACTGGTGGTGGTGGTAGTGGGGTATGTAGGTTAATACTGAAAGCGTGTTATTAGTAATGACCAAAGACCTTTAGCCTCCTGTCCAAAACCCTTTTTTACTGTATAGAACGGGAAAGTAAACTCTATCATGTTGGGCTATTTAGTAAGCTATTAGTGCATTCATCTTTTCATCATTTGACAGGTGGAAGTAGTAGTCCGGCTTTTAGTTTTAATTATAAGGGATTCCAGATGTAGAATAGGACATAAATTAAAACCAGATCTACTCATATGTCTTTTCAAAGTAAGCCAACTTCAAGGTATCTGCTTTTCATTTCAAAATGTTATTAAAGCTATTACTAAGAAATTCATAGTCTTAGCATGCTCCAATAATTGACACCTTTAAAGTGACTAAACAGATTTAGAGTGTGCAGAAAAGTAAATTTGTCTTAGAGAATGACTCTAATCATCCATTTACATATAATGGACAAATCAGTGTTTGCGTTTTGAAAGGCTGGGTGAGCAGTCTATCTAGATGGCTCTTTCTGACTACTCCTCCAGCCTGGCCTGACTGCTGGGTGTTAGGTTGTTTCCGTGATTATGCTACTATGTGAGTGAAGATAAAGAATTAAGGGCCGATCCAAAGCCAGTGAAAGTCAATGGGAGTCTTTTGATGAGCTTTCCGTCATAGTCTCCTCCTCTCATGTTGACTTGAGCTATGTTACATTATGTTGGAAGTTGCTTTTTTTTAAAAAAAAGAAAATTAAATCCAGAACCATTTTTTTCCCAGTGATAGTGTTCTTAAGCCCCTAACAGTGTAAAGAAACCTGCAGATTCCTTTTTAGAAAGCCTTTCTTTCCCCAAGACCTATTTATCTAGTGATACGTTACAACCATGCAAATAACGCTGTACATCTGACTTCATAAAAAGTCTGAGGTTTCCAATAATTAGAATGATAGCTGGCAAGTCTGATAAATTAGAGAAATAACTTGTTTGGTGTAAACTGAGCCTGTTTCTGAGGCAGAAATGTTAGGCTTTTATCCTCTGGAGTGTGATTGAAAGGGTGAGAAGTTAATTTGGCAGCTTCGCTTCTATGGTTTCATAATGTTTCTCCTCCCCCCTCCCCTCAGCTTCAGGGAAGGACTGTGATTTCAGTACTTTGCGCCTGCCCTCATACAAGGCAAGAGCATGACCCGAAACGAAACCCCTCTCCCCAGGGCACATCCTGAGCAGTAACAGCTTGGCTCAAGTGTTTCTTATGAACAGCCGTCCAGAGCACTTGATCTAAATCATGCCATTTCCTTCACAGTATGGCACAGTTAACAAGTCAGTGCATCAACACAATCTGCAGATGGCAGTTCAAAAGGTGCACGTTCCCCAGCAAGATAAAGGGCAATGAGTTCCATGGGTTAGCTCATTACTTGGATTCAGGCAGGGGCTCCGTAGGGGTGTGAGGGAGGAAAAGGAGGCAGGCAAACCTTGAGAATGCATGTCTACACAAATAAAGCCAGCATTGCAAGAAGCATGTTATTGAAGTAAAGTGCAAACAGCTTGCAGAGCATGGCTTCCTTCGGAGGTGGCTTGCTTCGCCTCTGAAAAGCAAGAGGAAAAGGGGAGCGAGACCAGCGGCAATACACAGCGCCTGTGCGCCTTCATTTATCCGTCAGGCCTGGCAAATGCGACACCATTTCCTAAGGAAAGCCCCAAAATTCGGAAGAGGCAAGCGAGCTATCAGCAAGGGCCGGGGCTCATGGTTGCTCTGCATCCTGCTTGGGAAGGAACCTGTTTTCTGGAGCGTCGCAGAAGGGCTTCTAGCGAGCAGTGTGTGCTCCTGCACAAATTACATTAGAGCTAAACGTCCAGTGAAGAATCTCTGAGACATATTAGTCCTTTAGACTTCAAAACAAGCTTAAATTGGAACCATATTGCTGGAATACTTCTTAGCTAACATTTATATTACTTCAGTTACCAAATCCAGACTAAGTCCCAGGACTCAGCAGGGGAGGACATAATATATTAGTAAGTAAGATGGGGGTGTGCACTTCTGGCCTCCTATTTTATTTAAATGTACAAAAAGTTTCCTCACACTAGCAAGGAAATGACTACAAGGCCCTAAAATGCCGATTTCCAGCGGCAAACGAGGGAAGTCCGCTGCCCCCCCCTCCCCTCTCTCCCCTGACCATTCTGTGTGTGCCATGCCTTGGGGATAGTTTGGATTACTTGGAGTAAGACTGTTGCATAGAAGCTCAGGTATCAGAGCAGATAATTATACACATATAGCTAGATACAGCAAAGGTCTCAGTGAATTGTCAGAGGATGAGATACATCTCGGGAGACCAAACAAGCCTCCCCTATACTGATCTTTGTAAATGAATCTCTTTGGGAACTATCAAGATGGTGCTTTACCACGATTTTCACTGCTGAGGAAAAAGGAACTCTTCCAAGCTGTTTGTTTTCCAGGTTATATCAAAAGCTGGCGAGTGAAGGTTTTTTTCTTTCTGAGCTTATGTTAGTATGAATGCACTGAAAGGCGCTAACATATGTGCTGATCCCTGAGTTCCTGCAGCAGAGAAGTTCAAGGCAGGTTAGGCAAGAGAGGAACAGTAACCCCCCTTCCCCTCCCCATAACTTCAAATCTACAAAGGCTGACTTTCCGGTGAACTCCCTGGTCTACAACGCAATTCTTTTGGAGAAACAGTGCTAAAACTGGGAAGGGCAAATCCTGAGTGGCTGCCAGGCAGAGGTGTGTTGAACTAAGTTCATTCCTTGTGTAATTTGATTGATTTAGTAGAGTTATGCCAGAGAGAAATTTGGCTTCAGGCTTTTGGGTGATGTGTCATGTTTCTTTATTTAACTTATCGAACAGGTGCTTAGCAACAGCATCTTCCACCGGTTTATCCAGAAATCTTCACTTCTTTCTTTCATTATCCGTTCTTTAATATCCTTCCAAGCTGTGCTGAGTTAAAAACGGAGCCAAGACTTCAGGCTGTGCCCCACTGGGACACGCAGGTACGCAGCACGTTTCACCAGGCCCTGTATCCATTTCATTCTTACAATAGTGCCTGGTAATTGCTGTTTTTCTCAATTCAGTCAGATAAAGGAAGGATAAAGGGCTGTGAGTCTCAGAGATTTTTCTGGATTTGGTGAGTTCAACCTTAAGCTAAAGCAGCTGAAGAGGACTTCAGTGGTAAGGAGCTGAATTTTATTTCATTAGAAATGTTCCAGCTTCTGCTGAGATCGACAGAAAACAAGTGAGCCCCAAAGGTTTCAGACCTGAGCTGACAGGCAGCAGTCTTCAGCAGTGATTCAGGTTGTTCACAGCCGCTGCACAGTGTGACTTCACTAGACCGCTTTTTACGAGAAGTATCTTTGCCCAAACAACAGGTCTAGGACACGCACATGTCTTCAGACGCTGCAAAGCAGCTATTTATTTCTTCCTGTTGGGCAGCAGCCTTCAAAATATTTTCTCTTTGCTGCAGAGTGCAGTGCCCAGAGCACTTTCAGTGAGGTGGCTTGAATGGAGTAGGGCTCTGCCTTGGCTAAATAGATCCTACTTCTCTTTCAGAGATATCTTTGATATCACACATGGTATTTCGTGGTGCCGTGCTGTACCTTGCGTGTACCAGGGTTGTAAGAAACACTATCTTTTCTATCCCTTTTCCAGTCTCTCTTGAGAAGGGGTGAGGAAGGAGAGATGAACAACCCTCGTGCTCAGCCTTTCCCGTATACAAGCGACAAAGCCACATGCCCTCTGTGCTCTGTCTGTGTCTTTTCACTGGTGTGGAGCACAGCCTGCCATCCCGTGTAGGTGGTGGAGGCCCTCATTCACAAGATCTATGGCAGCTGCAACCTGCCTGATCTCTTATCTCTGTGGCTGTATTCTTCACAGCCGTTGCTTGCAGAGAAAGTGTTGTTTGCTTGCTTATGTTACACCTTAAATTCAGCCTAGTAAGGTACACCTGACAAACAAATGCGTGTGACTTATGAAAAGGATTATATGACACGGTTGCTTGTAATAGCAGGAAACAGAACTTAGTGAATTAAGTCCCTTCTATCCTTGTCTTCCTGTGATTTCCCTTCTAATGATGGATGTCAGAGAAGAATATGGTTTATTCTGGTAGTTCTCACTGATCAGCATGCTCATATTTCTTAGAGCTGCAGTGGAAATCTCTGGTGTTGTGTTGAAACAGAATCTCAGACCCTCACAGTGCCTTAGAAAGGCTTCTGCATCTTTACCATGAAACATCAGTGTTATGATAGCACTGAGAAGCCCTGAGGATGGGGACTCCGGTGAGCAAGGAGCTGTATACTGAGACGTGAAATAAAGAGATCGATCTCACATGGGCAGTCTGCAGCAGGGCTAGCACACAGACCTGGGTCTCTTGCCTCCCAGTCCCATGGTCTCATCGTGAAATCACTCAGTTCTTTCAGCTGGATCTCCAGGCTCTGTTCTTAGCACTGTAGTTTCTCTGTCCCTCATGGAAACCCCAGGGCTGGGCTTCGCAGACTCTCTGCAACTCTATCCCTTTGGACTGTAATTGATTTGGAGTCAGGTGGTGGTGTAACATAACCCGTATGGAATCTGTTGGTGAAGTTTATGGCCATTCAGTTAAAAAAAAAAAAAAAAAAAAGAGGAGGAATATAGAGGGGGAGTAGGAGGTGAATTGAGTTTGAATTCTGGGATGTGAAGCTGTGCTGTTTCCAGCCCAAGGAGAAAAGTTTGTAGAGGCCTTGGCTGTGGAGAAATCTATTACCAGCTCATGCACCGCAGTCCTGCTCAGCCTGGCCATGACAGTCTGTGTATATACACGAGAACTTACAGAGAAACGCCTGTTCCCAGCTCTGGTCAGCCTTTGAGCCAGTATGGAAAAGCAGAGAATTGCAGAGGGAATGCAGAGAATATGTCAAAAAATTAAAAAAGAAAAAAAAGAAAAAAAAGGAAATTGCCCTGTTGCTCACTCTGTATTACCTGACTCTGTGGCTGCAGTAAATCACTGAACTTCTGCCTCCCCTTACCTGAATTTCCAGGGCTTTTGTGTAGTGAAGGAAGGTATTCCAGCGTGGTTCCTGGGTCCCTTGAGGTACTGCAGGCAGCTTCATGCTATTTGCAGATTTGAACAGCTGATTCTTGACTGAAAGCCTTGGAATGAACTGGGAAGATCTCAATTGACAGTACTGGATTTTCTGATTTGGCAAATTCATCTGGGATGATAGAGATGACGGGCCAAAAAATTGTTCTTTCTGTGACAAAAGAATCCCTTTCACAAGGTTTTGCAGAGGTTTGAAGATATTCTTCCAGGTGCAAAAAGTTCTAGAAAAGATTTCTTACCCAGCTGGTGGGCTTCCCCTCTGAGTTACACTGAAAATACCAACAGTGTTATGTGATAAGCATTATGTTGTAAGTATGGGATAAGCAAGGCCATAACTTTGTACCGGTATCCCTGCATTGCTGAAATCAAAATAGAGTGGAAAAGGCTGCTCTGAGAGCTCAGATCATGACAGCATGTAAAGTATTGTGAAACAAATACTCATAGCTTTGCTGCAGCCATGGTGATTTACTGATTACAAGGGAAGCAAAGTCTGCGCAAAGCAGTAGCATTTGTCAACAGGCCCATTTGTACAGTGAGAAGAAAAATGGGCAGGCCTTTGAACACACAGTCTAGGTATTACTGTTATTGCTGTCGTTACTGTAATCTAGGATCTTGCTTTCCAGGGGGAAGAGAGGAAGCCAGTTCTCACCCCAGACTGGAGGCAGACTGTTCCTATCTCTCTCTGGGCTGTTGGAGCAGTCCTCATCTTGCACAAAATGCTGTCTTATAGAGTGGCTTTGGAGAGGCATCCTGCTGCTGCCTCAAGTGGAAATACCTCTCTTGTGTGCAAGTGAAGTGTGAAGGATAGAAAGTAGCAGTTGAGGAGAGAGAAGGTTTGCCTTTAAGCACTTTAAGCCCTGAGTAAGGAGTGATAGCTAAGTTGCATCAGCCACCCAGACATCCTAGGAGACCTCAGGTCCTTGATTACTCTCCTGTGGCACATTTTTTCCCTTTGCCCCTCAGAGGCTCCTCCAGCCAGTACTAAGAAGGGAAGATTTCCTGAGGAAGGGGTAAGATATTTCAGTCCCTCTGCTAACATGACGCTATGCAGCATGTGCCGTGGGTCAAATGCCCCCTGTACACTTAGCGTCCTGCTGATTCCTTTCCTAGGGACTGTCCTGGTCTGTCTTGTCAAGCCCAGTCTGTGAAGTCACTGTTGTGTGTCCTGCACACGCCAGGATCCCGGTGCAGAGCAGCCCTCGGGGTGATCTCTCTGCCCCCGTAGCGTGTGCGTGCTGGCGTCCCACAGCGCTCCTGGACTGTGTGCTCTGTTCTGTACTGTGTTACTCTGGTCTACCTCAGTGGGAAATGAGATGTAACAAGGTTGAAAACAGTCAATTTGTAGTGAAAAATAACCTCCTATAGAAATGTTCAGATCAGTAAATGAAAACAGTAATAGGGACTTCTGAATTACTCTATGGCTTTCTTAACAGAGGTTATAATTTTCCATTGCATTTTGTCGGATACTCACCACATCTGTAGAATGCTGCTTCTTTGCTGTTAAGCTCTACCAGATTCTTCCATAGGGGTGCTATTTTTTTGAAGAGAAAATACTGAAGCCCCACGTGAAAACAGGAAACTCCATGAATTTTTTATAGTGAAATTTTTCCACTAGGGAAACATCCGTACTTTACAGTTTGCAAAATGTGTGGGACCATAAACTGTAAAACCGCATAGAGAACCACAACTCCTTTGTACTTTAAAAATAGACATAAAAGTAATTTCTCCAGAAAGGAGGAGTGTATTTTTAAAGGTGAATATTTGTAGGGCTTATAAAAGCTATTGGGTCTGTTCTTGGAAACTGAATGATAATGTTTAAAAAAGGAAAAGACACAGATTGTGGTGAGTCTATTGCGACTGAATCATCTCTGTAGTATGTGCTCAACTGGACCAGCCGTAGCGCAGCTGCACGAGGAAGTGAAATGTTCCCACCCAGCATGCGAGCCTCTGGTTCCCCACTTCACCCAGAGACGAGGGAACAGGAGAGCTGGTGCACAGAGATGAGCAGGCAAGTGGTGGAGAAGGTCATGAAGAAACTCAGGCTATTTCGTTTCTCCCACAGTGTACCAGCCAGTGGAGCTCAGCTGGAATGAGGGAAAAGCAAGCTGTTGAGGCCGCAGGCCTGCCGTGTTTCCCCCGACTCTGCAACAAGTGGTGAGCAGGGAAGGGGTCATACTCTGTTCTCTCGGCTCCTTGGGGGTGGTGCAGGCATGACCACATTCAAGGCTTTGAGCCAAAACTCAGTCTCGCCCTACCGGCTGTGTCATTTGTAGTAAATGAGACTGACACTTCTCTTTTCCTGTTCGGATCGGCTGGTCTGTAGCCAGGGCTGTGCAGGACCTGACAGGGCTGGTCTTTAGAGCTGCCCAGCTGGGAGATACACGTGTGGCAGGATGGTGGTTTTTAGCAGACACTCCGTGCTATGGGTCAGCACCGGGTTGTCGTCACAGGATGTCAGGAGGTATTTCTCTGCTCCTGGATGTGCTGCAAAGACGAGCAGCCACCATGACCGCCTGAGGTCCACGGTGTTCGAAAACGGGGTGAGACATCCAGTGTGCGAGTGGGCAAATGGAGAGGTGGGGACGCCCCAGCATCTAATGCTGGCTCTGGCTCTCTGTTGGTGAGATGAAAAACCAAGGGCAGGATATCTTCCTCAGCATACCCACACATCTTGTCTGAATACTGCATTGGACCAGGGCAGGTTCTGGTTCTAGGCAAAGCAGTTGCCTTGGAGCTGGCAGATTCCTTGGCCCTGCTGCCTGCTTGGTGCATGCCAGATCTCTGGAGAGCCGGCGCTTCTGCTGCTGCTTTGGTGGAGAGTTGGGGTGCGTGGAGGAGGTGGCCTTTCCCAGCAGCAGCAGCAGCTATCTTGCTGTCCTCTCCTTGTTCCCCAGCAGCAGGAGCAGCAAACCTTGCTCTTCACAGCTCTTTTCCCTTTCCCTTCCTCCCTGGCTTTCAGCTGGCCCTCTGTTTCCAGGCAAGAGGGGCCAGTTCCTGGCATAGGCTCCTCTTTGGGTGACAACATTCACTCTCGTCTGTGTGGCAGAGGACACTTTGTCTGACTCATAATTTGATAATGACATTCTGTTTATCGAAGCTTATCCTGCCATTTCATATGGGTAGGAATGTACTTTTCCATGTGCTGTGCAGTCCTAGTGCTGTTGAATAGTGTAATATTCTGGTCCACTGTTTGTTTACAGCTGCCTTTCATCTTCAATTATCCACTATATTTTAGCAGTGGATAACTGACTGATTCCTGTATTCAGGCCAAATCCTGCTTGTTTGGCTCATGTGAGTAATCTAAGGAAGTCTGACACTTTGTTCCCTGATCTGTCTGGGAATGCTTGCACGACAAGTGGTCCCCAGGCATGGGACCCATGAGCAGGAGTGGAGTTCTGAGGCTGAGACCCATCTTCCTTTCATTGCACAGGCGCTGGGCAAATGCACCCATCTCCGAGTGTGACTCTAGCTCTAGAAAGTCATCCTGTTCGTGGCCAGCTGGATAACATTAATTTTTACAGGCCGTTGGTACACAGTGTGGAATATACCAGCTGCCTTTCCATTTTCAGGCAGGGGTGAGACAAGGCCTCAGGCCATTCCAGTTGGACAGCACTCCTGAAAAGGGCAACTAGATGAGTTGGAAACATGCAAAGTGAAAAACTTTCCCAGTTCTTCTGTGCAGCTGTCATCATTAGCACAAACAGACTGGTGCTGCCAGAGCTGCTGGGCTACCCACTGCTGAGACTCATTTTATCCAAAATCACTGCCCTGCTCTGCTGGCAAATGTATTTCTTTTGGATGCCTTCATTTAGCTGAGCTACAGAGTACTGATAGCGGTTTATCTCAGGATGGGGCTGCAATCACTCTGTTTTTCCTACCTTTGTGCGTGCGTGAAGAGATCTGATATATGACCACTACAGAGCTCTGAACGTGGACGAGGGTGTTGCATGTGACTGTACGTGGACCAGGGTGAAGTATGTGAATTTAGAATAATTAATTTATTTCTGCCACATGCCACCACCACTTCCACAATGGGGTCACCACCCAAGAGAGGAGAGCTGGTCCATGATAAGAGCATTTCCTTTGGACCTGGGAGACATGGGTTCAGTTTTCTGCTCTGTTACAGATTTTTCTCTGTGAACCTCAGGAAGTAACTTAGACTTTCTGTGATTCAGTGTCCAGTGTAAAATAGCAGTAATAGCCTGACCTTCCATCACTAATGCACATAAAAGAAAATGAATTAAAGAAATGTTAAGAGTCAGCCATTATTATGTTGAGAGCCCAAGGGAAAGGAGTATCTACCCTGAGGAGAGGAAATAATTGGGAAGGACTAAAGTAAATGGATGAGGTAGTTTAGGTTTGGGAATGAAAGGAGTAGAGGTATGGACAAGGTGGGGCAGGGAGATGTGGTTGCTGGAAAATATTTGGTAGACATGGAAGGAATATGAGGGTGTTTGAACTAGAGTCATAAGGAGGGGAATGAATGGGAGAGCAGGAGGTGTAAAAAACCCCTAGAAAAAACCTAAGTTTTGAAGAGAAACTGCATCATTCTAGAGCACTGTTTTGAGCACGTGGACTAGAAACCAATGAAGAACAGCAGGGTGCTGTGGGCTTGGTGGCTGCCCTCCATATGCACGCTGAGGTGGCTGCAGGAAGATTTCCTGCCCCGCTCACCAGGACCACTTGGGCTTGTTAACTGCTGTAAATGTCTCAAGCTGAACTGTTTGTCCCCGGGGTCTATCTTTATCTTATTTGTTGGTTTACTTACATTTTTTCTTTAACAAAGTCCTCATTGTCTGCTTTTACAAAATCTAAATATTTTGGGGTGTAAACTGGCAGTGTCTGGGTAGAGCTGTGGGTTTACAGTTTTGGATGTTGTGCAGTGTTTGTAAATAAAGTGACAATGCAGATAGCAATAGCAATCACGACAATTAAGACCTCTGGTGCCTGAGCTGAGCAGTTTGGCTGGGCTTTGACCATCTCTGTGGGCTGTAAAGTCTCTTAACAACTGCTCTGTGGGTCACTGGTGTGAGCCTTATAGCTTCCAGCTTTACCAGTCTTTTCCAACACAGGAAGGGTCAAATGTAACACCAGTCTTTTAATGGGCTCTAGCCAGGATCCAGGGAACTACACAAGTGTAATACAGATGCTTGTGTGGACAAATTAGTGAAAAGTAATGGGCACATGCATGAATATGACTTACTTGGGGAGAGTCAGCATGGTACCTGTGAAGGGAAGTCCTGTCTTACAAATGTCTTGGAGTTCTTTGGAGGGATCAGTGAACAAGTGATCTGATAGATATAATCCGCTTGGGAATTCCAAAAGACTTTACACAAAATCTCCCACCAAAGGCTTTTAATGAAACTTAGCAGCCATGGGACAGGAGAGAAGCTCTTTGCATGGATAAATAACCAGCTTAAAACAACAGGATACAGAGAGTTGAAATAAATGGTCAGTTCTTGCAGTGAGGGAAGTTCCCTAGTGGAGTCCTGAGCTGGGGCCTGTGCTGTTCAACATATTCATAAGTGGTCAGGGGGAGGAGAGAATAAACAGTGGGAAAATCTGGTGGTGAGGCACAATTTAGTCAGGGGAATGAGGTTGTTGATAGATAGTGAAAGAATGTAAAAGAGCTTGCAAGACTGAGTGACTGGTCAACAAAATGGAAGGTGAAATTCAACAGACGTTACTGTGAACAGATGCACACTGGGAGAAGTGACCTGGGCTTCACATTTAAAGTGAGGAGCTTTAGGCTGACCGCTACTAACCAGGAGAAAGATGCAATGATCACCGAATTTCTTGGACAGTTGTGTGAAAATGTCAGTTCAATGCTCAATAGCACTCAACACCCCCCACCCCCAAATCATGTGTTAGGAATTACTAGGAAGGGAGTGGAGATGAAAAGAGAAGATCCTTACACTTTTATATAAATCAATTTATTGCCTACCCATTCGGTGTGGTATAACATTCTGCACCCTCCTCTTGAAAGAAATGTACCAGAACTAGAAAACCTTCAGAGAATAGCAGGGCTGATAAATGTCTGGGATGGCGGTCGGGATTTGTTAGCCTGGAAAAGTTATGAAGTCTGACTGATGTGGAGAGTATCGGTAGGGATCAGCTTGTTCATGTATCAGTACAAGAGCTAGAGGGCAATGGGAGCTAATTCAGCTAATGGCAGTCCTGTTCAAACCAGACAAAAGAGATGGGTAGTTCACCTCTGGAACTCCTTGTCAGAGGATGTGTAGATGGATGCAAAAATAATTTTAAGGGAGATTGTCCAAATAGTTGGAAGAGAGATCTGTGAAGTGTTTCTAAGCAGATGATCCATGAAATCCATGAGGCTGAGCAGAGTTGGAAGTTGGAACAGTATTCAGGCAAGTATCATAAATGATTGGCCTCTTCTTACTCTTTCCTGGAAGTCTCCTTAGTATCATTACTGGGAAGAGGACATTGATGCTTGCTCTGACCCAGTATGACAATTGTCATGTTCTTGTCTATATGCGCTTTATGGGCAAACATCCACTAGACATTCAAGTTCACATACAGTGTTGTACTTCAGTAGCACAAGGTCTGATCTCTGTGGTGAAGAGGCAGTTCAGCCCTGGATCTTAAATTCAAACCAATCTCTTAAGTTTTTCACCTTTCTAGGGTCGACACTCTTGAAGTAACAGTTTCTTGATGCACCCTTATTTGCAATTGGAGGTAACAGAAAATGTCACTGCTTTTGTTTCAGGACTAAACTTTTAGCTGATTGTACCCTGGCCTCTTTCACCAGTGGAGATGAGACTGGAGACTTCTCCCTGTGGAGACTGGAAATGCTATCCACATTCCTTCCAATTTCTCTTAATTCAGAAAGCTGGCACAAGAACATGCTAAGAAGATTTGGAGAGTCTTTGTTAGCCAAAACAGTATTGGTTTTCTGATCTGCAAAAAGTGTGATCCATCTAATGCTGGTTCTTTTAGTTGAGGATGTGTTGTCAACATATCATAGCTGGACTTTGTATCCCCGTTTGCACTGTTTCTACCCCACAGTTTAGCCAGTAAGTTGCTAATTTCATGGAGGCAAAGTGAGCCTGTTCTTGAAGTGCAGAAAATATCCTCCTTAGCTGGAAAGATTAGAACAGGGTACCTTGAAGATAAAGAAAAGAAATTTTTTATCCAGGCCTGTTGTCATCTGCTGTTTCCATCTAGAAGGCAGATTTAAAACATTTGAGAATACCTGCTGAAATTGTAGTGAGCCTTTGGTGAATTCAGTACAGTTTCAGCTGGCAGCTCCTTGAGAAATGCTCAATATTTTCACACCTCTCTTAAAAAGGTCAATAAAAGGCTTAAAGAGGACTGACTTACCTGCAAAGGAATTGTTCTCTTCTGAGCTTTACTTGAATTCTGGCAATACTCAAGAGACCTTTTTTTCACTCGTTACCCTTTTGTTCTCTTTTTCAATTGTCCAGCAATTCTAATTTCTTCTAAGTAATAACAAGGAAGGGTGGAGGGAAAATCACTAATGGTAGATCTCTTTCATATTGTTTTTTTTACAAGGAAGACATTTTATTAAGACTCATCCTGAATTCCTGTCCAACAAATTAACAGATTTCCACCTTAAGTATTCAAGAAGTAAGCATGTCAGTTATTTTTGCTGGAGCTATGAAACATCAGGGACAGGAGCAAGTTTAATAAGCTGCACATATATGAGACACCATCACTTTAATTAACTGGATTATGCAGTTTAGATCCCGCCCTTGTTGCCTATTGGAAAATAAAAGAGATCAAGCCTTTTCAGTACTGAGAATCTTGATTTTGGCTTCCATACCTATGTAGAGTGGATGTTACCTGTCAGACTTCCAGACATCCAGGGAACATTGCTGTTTGTTTCACCAGGAAGGCTTAGGCCATCTGGGGAGAAAAATTCTGGAAGAAAATTCTAATTTTGATCATTTGTCAATTTTAATACGTTCATACATGTCATATCATCATCAAAGCATCCAAGCTGCTACAGTCTTGAGAAGAAAGTTTTACAGCCATTGTAACACTTGTCAGTATGCAGAGGAATAATTTGTGATTTATAATCACTGGAAAAAGAAGAAACAGTTCTTACTTGTACAGTAACTGTTACTCTTAGCAATATGCTGGACAAAATCTCTCCATAGCTTGCTCTCGGTTCTCTCCACTGCAGATTCTACTATAGCTTATAGATCCAGAGGAGATGTCCTGGAATTTACAATCAGGACACTTTTTTTTTTCATTCCTGTTATTTTTTCACCCACAAAAAAGATTTACCATCCCCGTCTGGGTTTTGAATATCTCAACAACTTTCCACATCTTTTCAACACTCCTCCCTAATACCTCATTACAGAGTTGGTGGCAAGATACTGTCTTTCATCTGCTCATTCGTTCACTTTACAGAAAGTACCTCAAGTTCTCTGTAAGGATATCTCACTAGAATTCTAGTATGGGTTTTTCTCTTTGACCTTTTCACAGCCCTGGGGCATTCACCAAGTATTTTGTGGTCATGGTAGCTCATCTGAAGAGGCAAGAAAGATCCAGCCATAAAGATGTTTCTATAGGCACTGCTATCCAAGAGACCTCAACTGCCTGTATGGATACATGAGAAGCAAAAGTAGAATCCATGTGGACAACACATCTTGAACTATAATTACCATGTGGTAAATAGTCATTCTTTATTGTATTGTCAACAGTCAAGGAACCTGCTCTGATGTGGAAGTTTGGGGTATTGCTGACAGAGTTAATGGATGAATCTTGGGGGAATACTCTTTTTCCCACTTGACACTCAAGTCACTTTTCTTAATTGTAAAAACATCTGTAAGAAGAACTGAATGAGTTGTAGGCCTTGACAGCTGATCTTCCCATGACTCATTCCACAAAGACAAACTTGTCTTATACTTGTCCTTTATCTTCATCCAAAGCATGTGCCAAGAGGAGTGTCTGAATTTTGCTTAAATTATAATATTCAATTTCAGATTTTCCATCTGAAGCCTTTGCTCCAGAAAGAGAAGGGAAGCTTCATATTGTGGCAGTAATAAGGTTTTAAGAGTTATTTTGGATAGAGCCAGGGTATTTAGGAAGGCACATCAGGCTTTTCTACCTTTGTGCAGAAGTTTTAAAGAGGAAAGTTGTTTTTATTCAATTTCAGGTTGATATGAATTAGCTTCTGCATGAAAAGATGTAATTCTCACTTGGATGTTAATAGTTACAATGGGGCCGCATGCAGATGTTAACAGCAAGTTTTCTACACCTCAGCTGCTTGTCTAGCTCCCAAAATAATGAATGAAGAGAATTAAGGTGTATCAGTCTCTTCCCATAATAGTTGCCTAAGACAACTCAGACTATATGTTCCCTAAATTGTCTATTTCATCTGTTTTCCTGACAAGCTCAGAAGTAGATGTCTCCAATGTAGGTATCTAAAGTGACTTTAGTAACCTTCCTCCACTATGGAGTTTGGTAGATTTTGTTCCTCTGAGCCTTTTCACTTTCATTGCTGGGAGGTAACTCTGCAGTCTTTCCCAGTAGGTATAAATTAAGCAAGGACTTCCTAATTTCAATTAGATTAGCTTGTCAAAATAAGATTGATAGTAAATTTACTCAAAGTATAAATACCTTCACAGATATAAAATACTTAGTGAAGTAGTGTTTTTTAATCCATGGGAGAAATGCATACTGAAACCTGCTGGCTAGAAGCTAGATATATTTGAACTGAAAATGAGACCTTTTTTAATGAAAGGGGTACTTAATCGTTAAAGCAACCCAAAAATTGTAGCAAAAGGGCTGATAGATTTTCCATCGTTTGATGTCATCACATCAAGACTGGTTGCCTTTGTGAAAGGTATGTGTCAGCCAGCTACAAGTGACACTCCGGTCAAACACAAATTATTGGGTTCAGCACAGGGGTAACCCAGTGAAAGTTAATGACCTGTGATATATAGGAAATCACACTAGATGATCTAATGGTTTCTTCTGGCCTCACACTCTATGAATCTATGAATATGTATCCTCTGAGGTTGACTGCTAATTATATTCCTAAACAGGGGAATAGGCAGAGGCAGCTTCAAAAGAAGGATTTAAATTTATTTACTGGTATCCATTGTTCTTTAGCTACATATTCAGATGGTTCACACCCAGCTTCTTTCCTTTCTTAAATTTTCCTTTTTTTTTTTAAGGTCTGTGAGAGGAGCTGCAGCATTTGGGAAAGCATGGTCCCTGATAGCCTCCACTGTGAGAATTTGGTGCTGTGAGAAATGATTCACACAGCTCCCTAAAGGCGCTGCCTTCCAGCACGTTACCACATCTTGGCAGCATTTGAAGGGCACCCTGCAAGCATGAAAGGCAGAAGTAGTGATTCAGAGAGCTACAGCAAGTGGTAAGAAACCCTTTATGGTGGAATATGAAAACACGAAAATACATATACTTCTTGTGTTCAGGGCTATTCAGAATATTAAGGGCGGTACAGCCCACAGTAATTGGGCTCATGTCTCTATGCCTAGAGAGGGCTGTTTTGGCTGCCTGTTTAAAGGCTTTTCCCCACATTTATTTTCTGGAAGGACAGTGGGAATCAGAAGAAATCTTAGAGCCTGTGACCCATCCTTGTGCCATGCTGGGGCTGCCCATGTGTACTTACAACATCAGGTTCCTGTTGCTGGTTGTGTTTTGTTTTCCAATCGGGTGGGAATATTATCTTTAAACAGACAAGAAAATGAAAACAACTGACTTAAAATCTCTTTCAAAATAATAATCAAGGAAGCAAGGATGTTCACAGGAGGGAAGGAATAATAACTGATGAAGAGGCAAGCAATCTGAGGGAAAAAATTGGGCAGTGCTGGGGAAGTCCCGTCTGTTTACGAGCTCTGTTTATCCACACCTGTGGGTTAGAAATGCTGTCATCTGAGGAGTGGCCCCATATTACAAGAAGGTCAAGCACCAAGCAGACCTAATTAAAAGCTCATTACAAGAGACAATCTCCATTAGCATGCCAAGTTTCATGCAAATCCATTAGCACCAGGGCTCTCTTCGGAAGCTTTAAATTCCAGTCCTATGCCCCAGGGACTGGAAACCGTGGCCGGTTAATTTGCCATTCTCAGTCTGTGAACATTAGGCACAGTCCTCTTACTTTCTGGATTATTTCACATTCCAGCAAATTAGTTTTATCCGTTCTGAGAACATTTTAACAAAGAAAGTTCTTTTGGCATCACATGGATAAAATAACAAGGGATAAAAGAATGAGCAGTTCCCCCAATCAGGAACAAATAACTTTAAATCTCTCCTGAAAATGCAGCCTTTCCTGTTATTCCCACCCCCCCTTCCTTTCATTTATCTTTCGGCAGTCGGATTTTTTAATTATGTTTCTGCAGCCAGATTCCCCTCCCTCTCTCTTTATGATGGTGTTCTCAAGAGCCATGTTTTTTCTTTATGCCATTGTAGCAGAACTTGACTAAAGATCTTCAAACTTGTTAAGTATAAAAGTTGGTAAATGATACTATTGTTTGAGCTAAGGGTGGGGGGAGAAAGGGGGAAGGCAATTTATCTGGGGTGGCTGTGGGGAGGGGGAAGGTTTAAAAAAAGGAAAAGGAAAAAGGCTCAAATGAACTGAAATGGATCAAAGTAAACAGAGACATCTAAAAGCTTTTGTAAGTTAAAAGTGGCTATCTGTTGCAAGTCCTGCCTCATTAACTACTGATAGAAGCACTGTCTTGGCCTTCCAAGATATCTAACGCTGACCGCCTATAACAAGATGAACTCTGGGTTATTCCCTCTTGCCGTTCCCTGTGTTGTTGTGCACAACTGCTTAACCTCAACCTCTCCACAAATGTTTATCCTCTCCGCTAGGCGCGGCAATGGGAGATTCAGCCCCCAAACTTCAGTGCTTGCCCGAAGAAAGAAACATAAGCTCAGAGAGGAGGAAGAAGCGGGAGAAAGAAGGAAATATCCCCAAAGTCAGTGTCGTGCCTGGGTGCCTGGTTTGCACCATTTTGACACACCTTTTTCGAGGAATGAATAGAGTGAGAGACGGCGATCAGCATCCCTCTTCTGGGTTACGGTATCCCCCAAGCCGTCCCCATTCGGTGGGGGAAGCAAGCTGAAACCGAGAGGCTTGTCTAGGGAAGCAGGGAGAGTGAAGAGGGATGGGGAGGGGGGAACACGATGGCTCTTTGACTAGGACCAGATAGGTCTCTGTGTAGAGTAATATTACAGCTCGCTCTCTCATAAACAAGCTGCATGCCGGCTTCTAAAGAGCCCATCTGGCATAGCTTTGAGAATGGCAATAATTACAAGCTGATGATGGACATGGAAGAAAAGCCCTGCTGAGCTAGCTCATAAGGAAGTACAGGCCAGGACTGTAGGGAAATTACAGGCTAAAACCCTTTCTAGTTTAGGCCTTTTGGTGTTCTTAATCACAGACTTTAAATGTTGTAATAAACACTGTTGCATTTTATTGACCAACTCCCATGACAGACAAATCTTTTTTATTTTATTTTATTTTTACTATTTGTTAGTTCAGAAGGCAGTTCGAGAACAATTGTTTCTTAAGACTGGGTCTGTAGATTTACTTCATGAAAAGTGATCCAAACAGCGAGAGTCCCTGTTCTTACTTTGCAATTAAAAAAGAACAAGAAAAAAAAGGGAAAAGAAATATTTTAGAGTTCCACTTACCCCTGTGCAGTACTAGGTCGCTGATAATGGTTGCTTTGTTTTAAGATTATCATTGAGGAATAAAGATCTAAAATGAGTTGTTAAGTTTTTAGGTGAAACTCCTGTTGATTTCACTGGCTGTAGGATTTCACAGGAAAGCAAGCAGTTTTTAGGTACGAGAGGTATGGGCCTGATCCTGTGCCCAGTGAAGTTCCTGGCATACTCGCTGACTTCAGTGGTCTAAGCCAGTGTAAGTGGAAGCTTAGAGGCCTCGTCTCTGTCTGTATTTAAGTGCACCCTTCTATTGCGACTCAGAGCGGTGTTTCTGAATAAAGGGGAAAATTCCAGGCTGATGGGGTCAGTGGGGCTCTGTTCCAGCATCCCTTATAGGTATCAAACATCATTTTCACAGTGAAAAATATGAAACACATTTTCGCAGTGGAACGGGAAACACAGCAACGTTGTGCCCAGTTTAGGGCACCTGACAGGCTTGTGACCTTCAGAGGAAGGTGTCTCTGGCACCAGGTTTCCCAAGTTTGGAGTTAAGAATCACTAAACTTGTGAGAATGTTACCACCTCTGTGTCTCTAAATGTCTGTGTTTTGGGTATATGAGTATGAGTATACTATGGGGCTTTATGCGTACACGTATGTGGCAGTGCCATCTCTGTGGACTGCAGACGGCTATGGGCTATCTCTATGGCTATATGAGTGGAGTGCAATGGAGCTGTGACAGTTAACACCAGCTAAAGTTCTGCTTCAGAGAGCCTACCTGTTTTCCCAGACTAATTTAATTCTCCCTTTCTTTCTACGGAGTCTAGAAGATCAAGAGTTAAACACTTCTGTGAGTTTTATTTGACTCGAGTGCAATAAATCTCCCAGGGTGACCAATAGACTGATAACTCTCAAAATCCATTCCGTACTTTGTGTGTCAAATCAACAGTGAATATGGAGTGTTTTCAGTTGTTTTAAATAACGCTGTTTTGACAGTATGTTGTTTACTGCAATTCAACACGTGCAATTTGTTTTCTTGGAGGAAACCTGCCTTTACTTTACATTGGTATTTTTTAGTTTAAGAACATCAGCCACATATTAGAAATGCTGCATAATACGGTGGGTTGGGTTTACTGATCCAGTTGAATCCTGGAAAAGTATCAGTATTTTTACAGGACACGTTTGCATATGAGATCCTAAACAGCAGAACATTCTGTTCCTTTAGATAAATGTTTGCCTGCGGGTACAGCTTTGTGTTTGTAAATTGTTTCATGTTGCTCCTATTTCTGCTGTAGTTCTCCTTTCACAGACATTTAAAGGTTTCTGGTTTACTTGTACCTGTTTGTATCCCGGCATTTCATAACACAGACCGCTTATTTAGTTTTCCCGATTACCGTTTGATTATTTGTTCAGGCATCAGATTTTTTTCTCTTTTTGTTGCAAAGTTGAAGGAATGCAAGGTCAGGCAATGGAAATTTACCTATCCGAGTGCAGCTCTCTTTTCTTTCATAAACTTCCTTTGGCTTCTTAATCTGAAACTTGCTTGTCAATGTGAAATTATTTCTTTATATTTAACTGTCTCTTTCCAATACAGACTAGAATTGTTCCTAACAAAAGAAGCATGAATTGGTGGAAACTATATATTAAATGCAAGACTATTTGTCTAGTTTTCATTAGGTTGCTGAGTGAGAAGCCCAAACTCTTCTCTTTTCCCAAGGTACTCGGATATCCACGAAGTGCCTTCATCCCATAGCCTTGTTTCCTCTCCCAGTAAACCAGCTTTCCAAAAGAATGCTACACTCTCTGCTCTTTTTACTGTCAGCAGTGACAGCAACCAGCAACGCTGACATTTCTTATTGTTTACAAAGGATGAGCGCCAACAAGGCATCTCTGATCATTTGATAAACTCTCCTAACCCTCTCCCCCTGCCCAACCCTCTGCTCCACTGACCAAACTAACCTTTTCACGGTACACTGCCTATAATTACCAGTGAAAGACGCTAACCAGAAAGGATCAAAACTTCAGCTAAACACAAACAAACGAGCAAAACAGCTATGAAGATAAACTACTCACAACTAACATTGCTCGGCAAACAGCGCAGGCCAAGAGCAATGGAGTAGCTGCAGGCGGGGGGGTGGAGAAAGAAGAAATCTAACCCTAAATTCCTTATGTGCATGTATTTTTCATATGAATTTTAAAATTGCTTGAAAAAACATCCTAGAAGAGCATAAAATAACCTTATTGTTTATTATCATAATCCTGTATATTTAATATCCTTTTTCCCCTTCAGTTCCCCCCACTCCTGCAGAAACTCCCGCCAACACAGTGGTCAAACTAAGTTCATAGTTACTCATAATGAGCCCAGGACTAATGCCTATACCAAAAAGAGTTACTTTTCAGTAATAACGTGAATTTTACTTTTAACCCCCACTCCCAATGTCTAGTGTGACAAGCAGATACTGCATATTTCTTTCCATTCTGTTTTCCTGGAGGTGAGAAGCACCAGCACATCTCTCATCTGTCTCCAAGAGTGAGTTGGTGAGGAAGGTAGTATTGATGGCCTTTGTTTGCCAGGAATGTTGATGTGGTGGATGATTATATAAAAATGGTTTAAATTCTGTCTTAAAAAATTGCATCTGCTGTTCCAGATTCTACCTGAATTAGCTGGATAATGGGCTTGCTCAATAAGCAGAACTTTTGCCACTGAGTTTTCCAGTGCTGAAGAGTCAGACAGTTTTCAGGACAGTGTGATTTTCTTCCCATACGCTAAGCTGTATTGGTTCACTCTTTTCTATGATAAGAGGGCTGTTACATGTAAAATAACAAGATCAAGTTTAGGTCTCCAGCAGTAATACAAATCTTTAAATTGAAGCTTTATTTTAGGCAAAATAAACAGCAGCAGCAGGTCTTCTCGCTCTGCAAAACACCTTCCTGTTCTTGTAGAAGTCTTGTCTGCTGGGAACCCAGTTATCATGTGTTATCTCAGCATGGAATTAGTCTTTTCAGTGATAAAATAATTTTCATTTACTTGTGTTACTTCTGCAGATGCCATTGATTAAAACCTCCTAAGGAATAACCACAAAAGTAGCGCTGCCACTCCTACGGCCTTTGGACAGGCTTTGTCATCAGGTGGATACTGAACACCTAAGAGACCTCTCTTCATCTTTCTTTCTTTCGACAAATTGTTGTAGTGTTGTGATGGATGAAATAGTTTGCACCTTAGCCCTAAAACCCCAATCCTTGGCTGGAAGCTTTAGCTGAAACTTCAGCACAAGTAATAACCTGTTGCTAAATTGAAAGTGGCTGAGATCTGTCTGACTTTGCAGAGCTTCCATCATCATGCAGGGTATCCAGAAACGCTGTTCATGTCAACACAATTGGTCAAGGTAGTATGTGTGTTTTTCCTTTCGTTTCTTTTAATGTAAATTTTTATGGTTCTCTCTTGAATTTTTATCTGTTCCAAGTGGATTTCACAACATTGTCAAAGTATTAAGATATGAAAAGCTGAGCCTATGGAAGCAGACTTGAAGGTCTACATGATCTAAGGAGCATGAAAACCTGCTTTAGAAGTATGTTTCATTTAGCCTTATTGGCTTTTCTGCCTTCCCTTTATATCAATCTGACATTTTTTGATCAGAAGGTTCTGCACAAAAGTGGCTATTCATGCACTTACGTCACTCAAAATGAAAAGTATCCATAGGTCTGAGATGTTGTGAATTTTCCCAGAAGGACTGGGCATGTGCTTGTGCATGCGATGTGCATGAATGCCTTTTGTTACCTCCCAGCTCTTCTTGTCACAGTAGGTATATCCCAGGGAATCGGTTTGCTCCAATACACTGGCAAGAACATACTGAGTGAGTTGCTGCAACAAAGCGGAGTGCTGCATAGACAAATATGGTTTAATGTATTGACAAATAGGAATAGAATTTAAAATTGCAGATATGCATCATATGAAGACATCAGCTTAAATATACAGAAAAAAACCCCACAAGTATTGGCATATTTGAATATAAGGCATATCTGAAGTTTCTAGGCTAACTATTTATGAAAAAGAAAATGCAAAAGCTGTACAAAATACCATAGCTGTTTTTAAACATCCATTGATAGGAAAGGCCTTATGTCAGTCTTTGTTTTGTCCAAAATACCTGCTGACCAGTGAATGCAGATGCTAAATGCAAAACTGATTTTTTTTAAAAACAATTTAATGGATTTGGTGGGGGGAGACTGTAAATTAGCCTTATCAGAAAAAGTCTTAACTGTTGAAAAACTGCTTCCTCCCCATAAACGTAGGGAGGATTCATAGATCATAAGGCTAGAAGGGACAATCAGGGGGCATGCTGTTTCTAACATAGAAACATAGAATCATAGAATCGTTTAGGTTGGAAAAGAGCATGTTGGCCAATATTGGGTATTTCTGAAATTAGATACAGAAAAACCTATAGCTTGAGCCGGGGTAGGCAGTGGCACGAGTACAATCAACTGTCTGCATTGGACAGAGATGGAACATGTAACACGTGCTCATCAGTGAGTTACACAGTCACTGCAAGCCACTTGGGTTTCTTTTTCCTGCTGCAGATGTAATTAGAGTTCACGTATTTCCCACTACTGTCCTTTTATCTTGCCTCTCTTTCATGTTTCCAAGTCTCACTATCACCTTCATGCTAATGAGGCACTCCTTGGCTAGTTAAACACGTGTTATTACCTTAGTATAGGTAAGTGGGCACATTGGATATGCGAGCCTTACCTGTTCTGAGTCAACAGGACATTTTATTTCTGTGCTTTGTGTTAGTAACTTGGTGTGAGCGTAGCCATGTGTTCCCAAAGCTCAGCATTGCAGCTGAGGGGGCTAGACAAGGAAAGGCACTAAGATCAAAACATTAAAAAAAAAAAAATTCTTCCCTGCACTCACATGTGCTTGTATTGTTATCAGTCCCAAGAAGCCCCCTGAATTAAGATGAGGTGAAAATGCCAGCAATCCTTTGCCCTTTTATCTTCACTGTGATGAAGTCATGTCTTGCTGTTTAACTTTCATGTTACAATTAAGATTTTTACTTCCTCGTGCAATTCACTGCAGGGAAAGTGGATTCAGAAAATTTTCAAGGGCAAAAAGACACAAGTCAGAGGAGCAAGTAGGTGGAAATGGAGGTCTTTTTCCAAGTTATTTATTTCCAAGTCAGATTGAAAAGAACTGTAAGAGCAAGTCTTGCTTCCATCAGTGTGCAGTCATTGGAAATAATAAGATATTTGCTCTTGGGGCATTATCAAAAGCCCCCTAACTCACGAGAATATGCCAGCTGACTTCAAGGAGTTAGCAGGGGGAGGTGTGTGAGACAAATAAAGGTCAAGCACTTAAAAGCCAATGGGCTAATAGTTGTTTGAGCCCACAGATTTCTTTCTGGTTTTTGGACCTGATTAAAAATGTGAGCTCAAAATTCATGTCATTAATGCACAGAAGTATTTTACAGCGAGAGCTAAGAGAATAATAATCATATTTAATGTCATTTGTCATGGAACTGCATATAGATTCTCTACCTAGTCTACCTAAAGTGAAGTGTCTTTGCTAGACAAAGCCAATCGTTCCCTGGACACTGGATGAAGTAGCTTTCTGCTTTGTAGATTTTTGCTCTATTGCATTTGCAGGTGCCTCATATTTAGTCACAGACGGCAAATAATCAGAAATTATCTGAATAAAATTTTCCTGAGTCTTCTGCCTGAATGTTCTCACTGTCTGTTCCCAGCCAAACTGCCTTTCCAGTTCTTTTCCCTACATCTCTGCATAGTTCATTGCCCTCATTCCACCGCTGGGGCCCGACAGTTTTGTTTGATGTCTCTCTCTTGTCTCTACACATCTGTTTAGGCCAGTGGCTTTCAGACTGTGATGCAGGGAGTCTCGGTGTGCGGGAAGAGGAGGTCACCACAGTTTGCCTCTATAGAGTTCTACGAGATGTCACTAGGAAAAGCACAGTTATTGTCATTAAGTTTAGATTTGCTAGTGCATGGCCTGCACTCCCATGTGAAAACTTTAAAGGGCTGGAAATCCAAAAAGCGTTGCTGCAAGTTGTGTTGTGGAGGAGGAGGAACGTGTCGCCGAGCTGCACGGCTCCTGCCTCATGGGCATGTCCCAGAACTTCTCCTCTGGGACAGAGATATGCTCTTCCCAACCAGTACTGTGTCAGGCTCTCTCCTGAAGTGGCTGCTGTGTGTCTTTTTCGTTTAGAAGTTATCAAGATGGTAGGTTTGCTGAGGTACTGATGGAGCAACTACCACAGTGGTAGTGGGGCACTGGATTTCGGCTGTTATAGCCTTGGTGGGCAAGGTGAAGCAGAAAAACACGGCTAAGCATTGACGTCAGGGATACACTGTGCAATCTCAGCATTAAAACCAAAATTAATTTTCAAGCAACCAGCATTTCTTCCTGGGGAAACACTCCAAGGAAGCATAGCAAGAAATGGGAAAAAAAAGTCTCTGAGACAGTGCTCAGGGGAATTTTGCTTCTCAGGTTGCTGATCTGGTTGGTATAGAATCATAGAATCATAGAATGCTTTGGGTTGGAAGGGACCTTGAGAGATCATCGAGCCCAACCCCCCTGCAGTAAGCAGGGATTGAACCTGTGAACTTGGCGTTATTAGCACCATGTTCTAACCAACTGAGCTAAGATAAGGGGGAAATGAGGACACCCCCTCCTGATCTTGGTTAACTGTGTTTACACGAATTGTGGAGCAGAATTTTCATCAGCTAAAAGTTACGTCTCTGCAGGAATCCCTTTATCTTTTGGTTTTGGGCTCTGCTGCTGCTTTGCAAATACACAATGCAAATACTAGCTTGCTGCATCCACTACACATGATTATTTGGCTTTCGTTTGTATGCCCGGTCATTGTACAAACATCACGTTGCACTGGCTGTCAAAAAGGGACTTTCTGGCTATGAAAAATCCAGTTTCTGTTACAGTTCCACAGGTACGGTTCTTTCCCTGCTCCTACTCACTGCTCTCAGCAGGGGATTAGCCCAAGAGCTTCCTAATGCCTCTGCGCTGCCCAGATTGTCCCCCATCCAGTGATGAATATTTTTCGACGTACGTAGTAGCGAGATCTGTTGCAAGACAACCACATCAACCAGCTGAAGCTGCCCTGTGGTCCCAAACGTGGATGTTGGGGTGTAAGGCAGGCTGGCTGGCTGCCGTTGCCCCTGGGAGGCTGTGCACGCGGAGGGGTGCAGCCCTATGGGAAGCAGGTGGCCAGAGCTGGTGTTTCTCCTCTCCCCAGCAACGCCTCAGCTCGTGTGGTAAACCGTGCCAGAAATAGAATGGTTTAGGTTGGGTAAGACCTTTAAGATCATTGAGTCCAACTGTTAACTTAGCACTGCCAAGTCCACCACTAAACCATGTCCCAAAGTGCCACCTCTGCCCGTTTTTTGAACCCTTCCAGGGATGGGGACTCAACCACTTCCCTGGGCAGCCTGTTCCAATGCTTGACTGCTCTTTCAGTAAAGAAATTTTTCCTGATATCCAATCTAAACTCCCCTGGCACAACTTGAGGCCATTTCCTCTCATCCTATCGCTTACTACTTGGGAGAAGAGACCAACCCCCCCCTCCCTACCCCCTCCTGTCAGGAGCTGCAGAGAGCGATGAGGTCTCCCCTCAGCCTCCTCTTCTCCAGGCTAAAGAACCCCATAGGACTATTATTAATGCCTCATCCTTAGGTCACGCTGGATCAAGGACCAAGATATGATTTCTTTAGTCACAGTGAGGCTCTAGGGCTGTACATCTTTGCATTGCCCTGTACTTAGGGGTGATAATAAATTCTGCCATGGACCTCTATGGAAATAGTCCAGCCAGTGCTGGCCTGGCGATTTCTATGCACCATTCATCCCGCCGAGCCCAGTTCCCTCCCACAGTGTGCTCAGGCCTATGAATACTCAGCCTTCCATTTCCCCACCTCTGTCTGTGGGAAATGGTAGGGGTAGCTCCTTCTCTAAGGCATCAAAATGAACCAGTTACCCCTGTACTTGTGATGTTTGGAACTGCCGTGATTTTAAAGGCTGCTTAAAGCAGAGTTTACTGGAGTTGTATAAATCTTTGCTTTAAATCCACTGTAAATACGTTACAGAATCTGCCAAACATACATTAAAATATTTTGCTCCAGATATGCCTATGTCTAACCTTTTGGTTTCTAAGAGCTTTAATCAGTAATCTTCAAGTAGGAAGTTATTCATCTTTATTGCCAGGCAGTTCTCAGTGGTGGTCGTGGCAACAATCTTTTCATTGCTTCTGTGTTTAGTTGTTCTTTGACATGATAGAAGTCAGCTGCAGTTCAATGAGCTCACTATTTGTGCAACTTAATTGCTTGCTTCCTTTAATATGTACTCAATTTTTCCTTTTATGAGCAGGGTTGTTGGAAAAATTAAGCTTAAGGATATAGCTATCCACTGTTAATTAACCTCCTTCCCAAACACATTAGTAAAATAGGTCAAATGACTGTTGAGTGTTAAGTGTACCATTACTAAGGTATTTCTCAGCTGGAAAATGAACCCTGTATTGGATAAGACAGGAGTTTCCAAAGGAGCTTCAAGGACTTAGGTGTCCATATCGCACTGAAATTCAATTAGATCCGAGGGCCTAATTCCCTTAAGCTGGATTTTACAAAAGCTCTTAGGGGCGTATGTTAAGGAGTTTGGATTTGGTACATGTTTAGAGCATGCATGTTTAAAAATAGACTGACACTGCTTCCTTTTGTTGCTCTTTAATTAAGCTTAGTGGAATCTTTGGTTCCACTGGGATGTGTGATCCATGCGTGCATGTGGGTATGTGCCTGTGTGCACAAGAGCAGGCAAAAAAAGGGAATTGACTGCTTCTTAGGTATTTGTACTTTGCATTAATAAGGATACTGCATGTGTTTTTTCTTTCAAGAATGACTAATATTATTATTCAGATTTGAAATTCCTAGAATAGCTCTGTTATG
Source organism: Pelecanus crispus (assembly GCF_030463565.1). Classification (NCBI taxonomy): domain Eukaryota; kingdom Metazoa; phylum Chordata; class Aves; order Pelecaniformes; family Pelecanidae; genus Pelecanus; species Pelecanus crispus. The sequence continues at coordinate 70,737,719 of NC_134648.1, forward strand.
TGAGGATGTATAAATAGTTTTGATGAGTATAAAATATGCTCAGTGAGGGAACTGATCTATCAAAACAGCTTTATACAGTGATAGTGTAATTTCTTTCCATGTCAGGGATATATTCAGATGGAAAAATCACTTTAATTGCAGTGGTGATAGCTTGATTGGAATTTTGCCAGTTTACCCCCAAAATTGTACATGAATTTTAAAATCATATTTAGAAATGTGACTTCAGTTGGAAAGTTCTTCATTTTTTAAATATATGTATTTTACAAAGGGATGGATGAAGTTTAAGAAAAATGGAAGTTGGAAGATTTCCCACTGGGAGATAAAAGGCTGTGTTTTGTTATGATCACATCTCCCAGTCGCAGTTCCCAGGCTAAGTCGGGAGACTTATTCTAGAAGCCGGTGGGACTTCCCATATGTGTAAACTCTCCTCATCCAAATATTCTTGTGTGTTACAGTAGTGGCCGGCCAAGATCAGAGTCCGCTGTGCCAGGCGTGGTCCATGTGTGTAGGAAGCAACCCCTGCCTCGGAGAGCTTCCAGTCTGAAGAAGCAAATGGAGAGGAATGAAGCATTCCTGCCTCTGTTTTACGGAGCAGGGGTAAAATGCCCAAGGACGCGTGGTGGATCCGTGGCCTCCTTGCAACAGCACCAGGAGGAACTTAGACCTTTGGGTTTGAATTGCAAACAGGGAGGTTGCACACCTCACCTTCAGGCCGTAGTTCCACAGGCAGAGAAGTGCTTCTCTTGGAACAGGCCTTCTCCAGGCAGGGTTTCCCAGTGCCCGGCCCCAGCTGTACTGCACAGGCTGCGCAGGGGCGAAAGGCTGCAATCCCCCGAGACTTGCCGGGCGCTGTAGGAACACATTCCCTGTGCAGAGAGTGAATGCCATCCTTTCCAGCACAGCTTCTGCTTCCGCTCTATTGTTTTTCCCTGTTATTCTAACATAGGTTTATAAAGGCCTTGATAAATGCAAGGAAGTGAAAAATAAATGTGTTAGTGGAGGTTAGGCTCTTGATTTGAAATGTCTTCCCAGTTCGCCAAAGCCAGGGTCAGTGGAAAACTTCTGGCTTCCAGGATGCAAGCTGGAGCTGTACAGTACACTCCCTCTCTTTCTTTTATACCAGATCAGAATGCCGTAAAAAGTACATAAGGTGGGTGCAAATGACATTTCTGCCAAAAATCAAGGCCTCTTTAGCCACTGCCAGTGGTGTAATGGGGCCTATAATAAATGAGAATTAAGTCCTTATTTAGAGAGATGCACTGAAATTGCTGAAACGCTGCTAATGTGATACAAGCATCAGGAAATCGCATTTGTTCCATGTGGCCAAAACCCACAGAGAGGCTCCATGAAGCACTGAATTTTTTAGTATGGCTGTAAATAATGTCGTAGAGAATTAATACTGAAGTCCGGCGAACAACTTATAGACATGCTCCTAACGTGTTTTCACCCTCCGTTGTAGCTGGTGGTGCTGCAGGGGACAGATCTGAGATTCTCCTCAACAGAAATGCACCTGTTGATACGTGAGTGTGAGAGTAGAGAAGAAGCTGAGGAGCTTTCCACAAGCCAGGTGATAGCCTGAAGCATTTAAAATGTCTGCCAAGCTGCTGCTGGCCGCAGAGTGGCTGCTTCTTTGAGGACACAGTGAACAGATACTTGAGCACAGTTCACACACTGCTGCTTGCAAGCAACAGAAGCAGCCTATTTCTAGATCCTGGGACACCAGGCCAAGAAAATACTGCAGGGAATTGGCAGTTACTCCTTCGCTTATATATCTTCCTGCGGAGGAAAAGAGCGTGAGGACTCCCAAGCTGGTCTGTGTGGAGCTGGAGGAAAGGGTGGCACTTGGTTATGCTGCTGGGAGGAGTGTGTTAGAGGAGGAGTGGCTCATGTCATAGAATCACAGAATAGAATCATAGGATGCTTTGGGTGGGAAGGGACCTTTAGAGGCTATCCAGCCCACCCCCCTGCAGTGAGCAGGGACATCTCCAACCAGACCAGGGTGCTCAGAGCCCCGTCCAACCTGACCGGGAATTTTTCCAGGGATGGGGCATCGACCGCCTCTCTGGGCAACCTGTGCTGGTGCCTCACCACCCTCACTGTAAAAAATGTCTTCCTTATAGCCAGTCTAAATCTCCCCTCCTTTAGTTTAAAACCATTACTCCTTGTCCTGTGACAACAGGCCTTGCTAAAAAGCTTGTCCCCACCCTCCCTATGGGCCCCCTTTCAGCACTGCCAGGCCGCACTCAGGTCTCCCCGCAGCCCCCTCCTCTCCAGGCTGAGCACCCCCAGCTCCCCCAGCCTGGCCCCGCAGCAGAGGGGCTCCAGCCCTCGGATCATTTTTGTGGCCTCCTCTGGACCCACTCCAACAGCTCCATGTCCTTCTTGTGCTGTCTCATTGCTTGTGTTGGGCACACTGTAAAGACCCAAGTCCTCCAAGCTCTTCAGCCTGGTGAACTAAACCAGTGCGGCTGGTGTTCCTTGGGGACCATCTTAAAATGTGATTTGGCATGTGGCTGTAGGAGCTGGTAGCCCCAGAGGGGACCGGCGGATGGCAAGCGGGGACCGGCGGATGGGCAAGAGGGGACCGGCGGATTGGCAAGAGGGGACTGGCGGATGGCAAGAGGGGACGGGTGGATTGGCAAGCGGGGACTGGCGGATGGCAAGAGGGGACCGGCGGATTGGCAAGAGGGGACCGGCAGATTGGCAAGAGGGGACCGGCGGATGGGCAAGACGGGACTGGCGGATTGGCAAGACGGGACCGGCCGATTGGCAAGCGGGGATCGGCGGATTGGCAAGAGGGGACCGGCGGATGGCAAGACGGGACCGGCCGATTGGCAAGAGGGGACCGGCGGATGGCAAGAGGGGACTGGCGGTTTGGCAAGAGGGGACCATCGGATTGGCAAGCCTTTCTGCAGCAGGGCCTTGCTGGGTGGCTGGGATTCGTGTGGCAGGCCAGAAGGTGGCACTGCGGACACTGCGTTGGAGAGGTCCCATCTGCTCCCGGCCGCAGGAGGAAAGTGGGCAAACACTGCAGTAATAAAACACTCTTAAACCGGGTTACGTGGAAGGGTAGCAGGGGTCTGAGAGAGCTTAAAGCCAGCAGCATGAACGGGCGAGGCAGCAGTTTGGATGTGAACGGTGGGAGGGTACAGGGAACATCCTGGTGCTCAGTCTCAGTCTTCCACTTGCAAGGTTTTGATCGTATTAATCGCAGCATCGGACTGTGCAAGATGTTGAAACTTGGAGTTTTTTTGCAAACTCCCAAAGCGAACGAGCTTGGCAGGAGGTTTACAGAGTGAGCGTTGCAGAGGGGTTCTTGGCTTTGGCTGGACAGTATGGGAGGCTTGGTTGTTTTGAGCTGAAAACGGGCAAAGCTTTGCCTTTTCAGCCCTTCTGCGGCTGACTTGGCAGTGCTGGGTCGGGAGAACCACTCCTACCTCTTGCATTTCTTTCTGTCAGCAAATAATCACCTTTTTGTCAAAGAATGTTCAGCAGTGAGGGACAAACTGATAGACCTTGGTTTTGCTAAAACCGCAGACTGACATTGGAAGGAAGGAGCAGGTGAACAACTGGCTGTGAGCTCTTTGTTAATCCAGAGCCCACCTCTGGGGTTATACGCCCGGTTTCTTTTCCCTGAGACTCTGTATATTTTGAAGAGGATTTTGTGCTCGGCTCCGAGGAAACCCTCCTAAAGACAGTTTGATTGGAAAGGACTCTGGAAGGCCAGTGGGCGATTCATCATCCAAAAGACTTATCCCTCCCCCAAAGTTTCTCTAAAGTTTCCTGTCAGAGCTCATGTGCCCTGAGGAAAAGTGCGTTTTTCTTTTTTCATTCCTTCACTCTTCACTAGCTACTTGTGTGGGTGTCCTGGGGTCTCAGAGAAAGTGGTGCTGTGCCTGGATTTGTCTCAGCTTAACTCCACTCTGTTTCCACCCACCCCCGTGTGAATCTGGAGTCACGCATTAAAGTTTATGGCGATCCACTCACAGACAGACTTACCGGGCACATCTGTCGAGTGGGGGCTTTAGCCTTCTCCAGAGCATCTCTCAGCACCTTCCCCTCCACTGCCGTGTGCAGACAGTTACACAGACGACGGGAAAATGAGGATCTCTGGGTCTTTAGGATCTTTAGGGTCTCCTAAACCTGCTAACCCTTGTGAACAGTCACCCCGGGTCGGGGCCAGGGCTGGCCAGGATTTGTGCCTGGGTATGGTGCCCAGCTCAGGAGCAGAGAAGAGCCTCCATGGGGATGCTTGGAGCTCGCAGCCCTGTAGGGACTGGCTGGATTAAATCCTGAAGGGTGACAGGTTTTCCTTCTGCTGTCCTGCTGTGGGTAGTAGCTGCCAGCGCAGGGACAGTAATAAGCAGTCGGAGAGAAGAGACTTGCAAACTGGGAAGGGAATATATACAAAAACTGAGCAAAGACACCAAGATCAGTGTTTTGGCCCGGCAGCATCAGCCCTTTACCTGGAAGAGTGCTGTGCTGCAAGGGGGAAATAACGCAGTCTCTGTGCTCTGCTCTTCGTATGAATGCATAAAAAATTGCTTCACCGCAGAGGGCAAAGCTCCCAGACAGATGCAAGAGGCTTGTGCAGGGGAGGTAAGGTCTGCTGCATCCTACCCTACTCCCTTTTCCCCTCTGTGGGCAGACAGGGTGGCTCGCAGTGTGACCAAACGTAAATGGTGCGGCTCTGAATTGGCAAGGAGGGAATTTTTTTTTTTTTTTTTTTTTTTTGGGTCAGGATTGCACTTGCAGTTTACAGCAAGCTGGTTTCTGCTGAAAGGCGGATGTGACTTCGCTGTCCTGCGAAGCCAGCCCCCATCCCTCCTCTTTCCGTCCTGGTGGAGTCCTGAGGCAGGGAAGGCCGTGTACAGCTCCGAAGGGCACATGTTTCCTGTCTCTTTGCTCCTGGCAGGTTTTGTCTGCAGACACTGGCTTGAGTACCCCATAATTACATTTTCGCATTTTTTAATATAGTAACACATGGCTGGGCTTGTGGTAGAGAGCCAAGTGATGTATTTGGGCCATGAGGACTATAAATAACCAAAGGGATCATTTTATTTGGTTATGGAGGGAAGAAGGTCTTTCTTCAGCAGTTACTGTACAAACACAGCTTTGGAGCAAATAAAGGAAGGGTTCTTTTTTCTATATGTTAGGGAGATACCCATGGATTCAGCAGAACCCCCCAAAAGACAAATATTCATTGAATTACATTTGTCTGCAGAAGGCCTTCACACACTGTCAAGCTGTCCAAATTATAGCTTTGTTTTCATTTTAGTTGTGGCAATTACTGTGCTTTTGTTAAAAATATCATTCTGTGTCAATTCTAAGCTCTCAGTAGCAAGGACTGTCTTAAAATAAATGTATGTACAGTGCCAGGCACAATAGGCCTCATCTGTGCCCGAGACCTTGAGGCACAGCTGCCATATATACAGCAAATAGCTGGTTTGAGTAACACGATGCAGCTTTTCAGGTCTAGATCTTGGGACTGTGAATCTTAAAATCCATGATTCCTCCTTCCCCTCCAGAGTGTGCTCCTTGGCACAGGGGCGTAAGCTGTATCCGATTGCACTCTGCTCTCAAGCAGCCTTCCCCGCTTGCTCCACAGCACGTATTTCCCCCGCTGTGGGCGATGCCGCTTGCCCTGCGGAGCACCCTGCTCTCCCCATCCAGGCAGCCCCTGGGTCCATGCGTTGCTCTGACCAGAAATGCTGAGCAGCAGGAGGGACCAAGGCTGCGGTGCTGCCCTGCCGCCAAGGGAATTCCCCAACGGCAGCAGCCCGATTCTTCAGCATTTCTCCATTGGGTGGGTGCCCTTGTGCTACACCGTGCTGGGACGCAGCCTGCTCTGAGGCCGCAGCACAGGAGCATGTACATCACGCTAGCGAGCAGCCAGCCATCCCCACCACCGGCAATCTAGCGTGTTGTGATTCCTCTAACTTGTGGAGTTTGCTTAGTGAGAATGACTACACACGAGGCTCGGGGCAGGGAAATTTAGGCCTGTTATGTGTGGCTTTAGTTCTGCTTTGGAATAAGGCTCCCATGACCTAGTACCTGGGCCAAGTGCTGAATCTGCCATAAACAGTTTGTAGAACTTGAATGCAAGCTTCTCTTAACTTCTCCCAAGTGACAAGCGATAGGACGAGAGGAAATGGGCTCAAGCTGCGCCAGGGGAGGTTTAGATTGGATATTAGGAAAAAATTTCTTCAATGAAAGGGTAGTCAAGCATTGGAACAGGCTGCCCAGAGAGGTGGTGGAGTCCCCATCCCTGGAAGTGTTCAAAAAATGGGCAGACGTGGCACTTGGGGACATCGTTTAGTAGGCGTGGTGGTGTTGGGTTGATGGTTGGACTGATGATCTTGGAGGTCCTTTCCAACCTTAATGATTCCTAGTTTTTACTTTCATTAAAAAATAATGCAGCTACCAAGCCAGGAAACATGAAATTGCTACTCTCCCCTTAACTGGTTTAGTGGTGGACTTGGTAATGTTAGGTTAATGGTTGGACTGGATGATCTTAAAGGTCTTTTCCAAACTAAACCATTCTATGATTCTATGATTCTATAAAAGAAAGATGCTTGGAGGGATTACAAAGGTATATTGTGTATCTGCAGAGGTTACAAACCAGAGACACCTTTCTGTGCACCACGGACCAGGATGTCTGGTGTGTCTATATATTTGTTAGTACAGGTGATAAAAGTATAATTGGATATAATAGGGCCATTTCTACCCCCATTTTGTGGATACTCTGACTCTGATAACAAAGCAGGTGAAGAGTATTTATGGCAGCCTTTCCCAGTTCCTTTTGGGGAATGTTTTCTCCTGCACACAATCCAACTCTTAGCACAGATGAGTACTGGACCAAGAGGTTTTGTTCCTAGCGTGTGTGCGAACTGCTACATTTCCATAGGGAAAGCGCTGTTCATACAATTGCATCGTTACAAAGAGGCGATAGTCGCATGATTGTCCTCAGTTAGTGGTGCTGCCAGATCATTCCTCATACTTTTTTTAGATAGGCACAGCGGTGCAATGAATCTGATAGCGCATATGTTTTGATGTGGTGCATTGACAGCAGCAGTGTCTATCATGAAGAACAACAGCGACAGCTTAAATAGCGGGGTGCTCTCCCTGTCATGATGGGGCATTTACGGGGAAAAAGCTCCCATTGTTTCCATGGCCATATCGACCGGGGCCTACACAAGGCCCTCTTGATTAAACGAACTGGCAGCAGAACAGCAAGTTCTTGTTAACCATACATGCCAAAAGGCCCTAACACAAACAATCCCCATTATAAATTAGGCCTTTTACAAACAATATTTCAAGAAACTACTTGTCCGTTTTCCATGCCATTATGCATTTTTAGGATGATTACATGTTTCTGCTGGATAATGGCCTTTTGCCAAGGGCAAAATGGAGTTTCAATAGGACTCATTATGAAGTGAAAAGTTTTTCTATTCCTACCCCCTGGAAGGAAAAAGCCACTCACTGATAAAGCTTGTGATATAATTACATTGCTTTAGATAACCAGCGACATTACTTCCCAAATGATAAGTACTTGTTTTTATCCTTTCTTAATCTCATAGGCCTCTTGTAGTCTTTTAATAGGAAGTGGTGGCAGCTGTGAAGGCCACTTGATCATTTGGGTCGAAGCAGAGTGCAAGGCTGCCCTGCTGATAAAAGTCAAGACAGCTCCAGCTATCGGGATCACTATTAGAGGAGAAAGTGCTGTCTGCAAGGGCAGGCTGTGCCAGGCAACTTTTCAATGCACTGCTAAATAATTATGTTCCATTATAAACCTTTCCCTTCCCCCTGTTCGTTTCACAGAGCCTGATCTTCCCTTGAATTAGGACATGCTCGTATCTGCAAGGGAACATGAAATGCCGAGCTTTCAGAATGGAGATGTCGGGGTTTGATCCTGCAAGGGGCTGAATGGCCACGGTTGTGGCCGAGCCCTTGGATCCTGGTGCTGTGCACAGGACTTCAGCGGTGCTCAGTATTGCAGAGGGGTTACGCAGCAGCTTTGTGACTGGGATCCTGACAAAGGCAGAGGTTGCCTTGGGGACTGAAAAAAAAAGGGGGGCTTGTAGTTCAAGCCCTCCCTGATCTGGGTCTCAAGAAACCTGGCTCAGTTTCCAGTCCTCCCTCAGAGTCTTCAGTTTTGATCAGTCGCTCCCTGCCCTCATTTCCCATTTGTTAAATGCGAATGGAAATGATTTCTCCTTTTGCCCAACTCTTAGGACTATAGGATCTTAAGATAAAGACTCTGTCATCTGTACAGAATATCAAGATCAACAGGCTGTTACGTGTCTTAGTTGAGATATGACCAATTTTGTTTATAAAGATGGCCATCATTCTCTGTTACGTGCTTCCCCCATCATTATTGCAGGACTTTATCAGGAGAGCAAAAAATAACTTGTTGACTGTGAGAACAAAATGAAAATTCATTTTGAGGTGGCAAAAGCAATTTATTACAGCCATATAGCAATTATTGTCAAGTTGCTGATTCCAGGATTTCATTACTATTCTTAAGAAGACAAGCCATTTACACTTTTATAGTCTGAGGTCTTTAGGAACACTAATTAGAGCCTTTCAGCACCCCTGGAAGGGAGGAAGATTTTATTGTGCAGGGTCAGCTCACATTCACTAGGAGGGGAGTAGGGAGTTAAGTCGCTTGCCTGCGTGACAGTGAGAAGTCTGTCCTGACAGCTAAGGAGTTAGGGGACTCCCCCTTGGCTTTGTTGCCTAATTCATCTCCCTTGGCTTATCCAAGGAGCCAGTCTCTAGGCTCCCTTGGAAGAGCAGAGAAAAAGGCACCTCCAGGTGGCAACTCAACCTACTGAACGTCCACACTTCCACTCACTAAAATAAATTTTCGAGGACCCTAACCGAGGTGCTGCTGGCAAGTTACTAAAGTTAGATGAGGTGAAGCTGAGATGAGGCCACCTCACCCTAATTCTGCCTCCCTAGCTGTGAGGAGAGCCGAAAGGAGGAGTAACTCTGGGGAAGGTATGTGGTATCCAAACTGAGGGTGGGCATGGGAGTCTGAGTGAGACATGGAGCAGTGGGAAAGGAAAAGGTGGTCCTGGGATTTAGATAGTGAGATGCATCGCTCATGCTGCCACAGTGGTCTTGTGCGAGGTGAGACGCTTTTATCGCCCTTTTGGCTGGAAGCCCTAAAGGCATGTTTTTCTGGTTTTGGGTACTCATCTGAGCTCCATATGAACTGCAGGCGAGCTTAGTGCTCCAAACTGTGTACATGAAAAATGCAAAGTACTTTGAAATATCACGCCCTGGATGTGCCATGTTTTTGACCTGTGGTGATGTCGTCCTCTCCTTTCCCTGCTCAAGAGGGGAGTAATTCTAATTGCTTACACCACAGAGGAGGCAGAGCCACAAAAAGCTCATGTGGAATTAGGGTGATGGGTCAGAGAAAAAGAAGACAAATGAGAATTTGACAGGTGGGCATATAAGGAAGTACACAACCTAAGCAATTCTTGTGCTCTGTGCGTTACAGGAGAAAAGGGAATGGGTAGTTGTGGACTGGTCACACAAACAGACAGGGGAGTTGAAAGCTGGTTGTGGGAAGTTAGTTTTTAGTCTTTTTTACAACACAGGTGTGTTTTGTATAATCTGTGTATTACATAAATGTGTGTATATTAACAGTATATATTTATCCTTATTTAGGAAAATAGAAGAGATAAAAACATATATATGTATAAAGAAACGTAAGCCTGGTGGGGTATGCCTCTCAAATTATGAAAACTATTTCTCTCATCCTGTAGGTAGGCAGTCACTACAAGGTGTGGGTCACAGAGGCGCCTTCCCCGGGCACCCTGTGCAGGGAGCGCAAGGAGGGGCAAACGTACCCAGGCATTGCCAGCTCCTGCCACCTCTTGCAGGCAGACGGAAGCACCAAGTGGCAGCAGGTCACAGTCAAGGACCTGTAAGCCGCCAAGGGAGCGCCAGAAGATGCTCAGGGAGGGTGTCCCTTGTGGGGAGTGTTACCACAGCCTTGTGCAGCCAAGTTGCGTAATCCTGCTCCTAGATTTACCAAGATGCGCCTGAAAGTGCCACAGTGATCAGAGAGGAAGGAGTCTGCAGGCCTGAGTGAGTGCTGTCCTGCACGGGTTGGCAGACCGCACTTTTAGACGGCCCTGGTAAAAGCAGCCGTGCTGCAGGCACAGTGCTGTGCTCCCCGAAAGGCTGTTAAATGCATTAGTCATTAGGGATTTAATTGCCTCTTTTCACCTAGGACTCAGCTGACCTCTAATGACCAATATTTGTGCTCAGAAGAGCAGGGATGAATTGAAACACGCACCGAGAAAGTCTAATGGCAAGTGACTTCTTGCCTAAGGTCATGCAGGATGTCTGCGGCAGAAACCTCCTCTGCCATAAACCCAAAGCCATTCCTTGCTGCTGGAGTCACGCTTCAGTCCAAGGGATTGTGCTCCGTGTACCAGGCTGCGTTCATGAAGTGAAAAGGAGGAAATCCTTTCGCGGTCCTGGGAACTGGGGGCAACATCCCCTGCCCCTGGAGCTGGTGGAAAGACTCATTGTCTTCCGCGAACTTGGCATGGAGCCGTCGTGAGGCTCTCCTGTAGAGCATGTGTGGAAACTGCAGGCCAGAGGGAGGGCCCGTGGCTGGAAAATTTCCTGAGATAATGGAAAGAAGGAGAGAGGAGAAGCACCGCTGCCTGGGTGGAGAACAGCCCTTTCTGTTCTTCTAACAGCTGCCTCTGGGGCATCACAGCTACACGCTTCTGATGCGGGGCTCTCTCTTGCTCCGCAGAACAAAAAGTGAACCACATGGAAACCCTGACCCAGAACTTGTGCGTGGAGACCCTCTTGGCATGGGAAAAATGAAGAGTGTCCAAGAGGACACTCCAGAAATTCAGGTATATATATATATTACACTGAAAAGACCAGGGTACTCTCTCCCAATTAGTTGCCTGAGCCAGATCTCTACAGAGAAGAAGGATATTACTAGAAAAATAAGCTTGGCGGGGGGGGCGGGGCGGGCAAGAAAAACTGAATAGAAAACAGATTGCTTCAAGGCACTTGAATTCTCTGCCCATTTTTGGTGTCAAAATTACCTAAAGGATGTTGACAAACTAAGAAAAGCTTAGGAAACCAAACAAACACTAAACTCTGATAACCAGGGTCCCCAAAGACCCTGCATGCCTCAGGAAGGGGAATTCCAGTGAAAATCACCACATTTCCAAACTGCTGGTTTTAGTGTTAATCTTCTGGAGCTGTTTTTAAACAAGGTCTGCAGCAGCTTATGTAGCCAGCTGAGCAGATGATGTGAATAAAAGAAATGAGCCACAGATCAAAAAAGTCTAGATGGTTTGGCTTTTAATTTTACCTCTTCGTCTTTTACCCAGATGTGGTTGTGGGTAGGTATCAGCCAAGAAATTGCAGGTGGCATGGTTATCTTGCTATTTACTGTGCGATGATGCTGCTACCAGCTATTCAATAATAGGAAATGACTAATGATGTGGTGGAAATTATGAACCAGGATTAATAAAACTTGAAAAGGAACAGTCTGGTCTGTTTGATCCTCTGAAGAGGAAGTCTGTCTGTGTACAAGTCTTTTCCCTGAGGTGATGTTCTTATTAGTCTGATCTGAGTAGGGAGCAAAGGGAACTGAGTTTGAAAGTGGCTTAAAAAGAAGACAGTAAAAGAGGACATGAAGTATTGTCGAAAAACATCCCTGGGTGACAGGCTGCTTTCTAATGCTGCCTTGCAGGAGGGTGGTGGCAAGTCACAGGAAGGCAGTTCCAGTCTGCATGTTGCTTGCAAGTGAAAAGGAATTTCTTGGAGAGCTGCCTTTGACTCAGGTCCGATTTTGCTGCTCTTTCTCCTGCCAAATCCCCCTTGAGTCATTTTGCTTGATGAGGGACTACAGTGCTGGGCTACTTGCAGTGCTGCTCAGCCTTGTGAACAGGAGGTGCCATCTTCTGAGTGCCGTAGCAGCGACGTAGTTGCTTGGTGGAGAGCTGGAGGCCTTTCATAGGGCTGTTGCAGGTGCCATGATTTGAAAACAAAAAAGTGCCCTTAAAAATCAGGCCCAAGAAAGGGAAGTGGAGGGCCTGAATGGAGTAAAATCCTGAACTGAGCCAAATGCAAGAGGTTTCTGGACATATATGTTAAAATGAGTGCTTAAGTCTTGGAGAAGTGGAGTTTTCCCACATAAAACCACCACCATCTGAGATGGTACCAAGATGGAAATATGTTTGCTGTGGCAAGGCTGACAGCTAGGACACATGGTGGATTCCATGTTGTTACCACAGACCAACAGTCCTTTCCTCCCATGTCTAATAGCTGTGTAGAAGAAGGTGGTAGATCTATCTGCAAGTCTGTGACTGACAGGGCAATGTGGCATGGGAGGAGAACAGTAGGGCCATACAAGTCATGGTAGTGAGGATATAAGGGAGCTCTTGAATAGAGGCTGGGGAAGGTGGCCTCCCCTAAGCCCCCTTCTGTTTCCCAGAGAGGAGCCTTCGGGTTTCTTTTTTTGTGGGAAATTACCTATTTCCTGGGTTCCTTGATGTAACAAATTCCCATGACTGCATTGGTGAGCCACTGGTGATCTCTTCTGCTCTTCTTGAGGCAGGTCAGAGTTGTGTCTGCTTTCCCTAGAGGACTGAAGTTGGTTCAGTAATGTGTTGAGTGGCCTGTAATGTTTGATAATGTGTGAAGGAAATGCTCTCCTGAAATAGATGGTGCTGTGCGCTTGGCTGAGATTGCAGAGATGTGAGTTCAGCATGATCCTGTCTAGTCCAATATTTCTACCAAAACCTGTGCCAGAATGTGATGATCTTGAATGCTTGTGTCCAGCAGTAGTTCTTTGCTTTAGCCCTCCTTGACTTTGCCACTGTTTGAACTTGTTCATTTGGTGTGAGAGAAACACGGTAAAAAGGCGTCTGGCCTGGCAAGTGAAAACATGGTCAAAGCTGATGGCTTTCACTTAAACCCGCTGATCTCAGGATTGTACTGGATTGAATTGGAGAGAGGAGCTCAGGGGAGGCAGGAGGAGTGAGAACACAAGGGAAGGGGAGAATTGGAAGGGAAGAATTGACTGCTGTCCCCTTGCCACCAGGGGAGCTCTTGTTTTAGTACACACTGGCACTGAAGCATGGCCCACAGCCCAGACCCAATCCACTAATCTTCTGGTATGGGGCTTGCTCCCTGCTCTCCTTTTTCCAATGTCAGTTTGGGGCAAAAAGTGAGTTTCAGACTCTTATCTGTCATTACAGTGGTTCATTGTCTGTTGGCATTTTCTGTGTAGTCCCCCAAGTCTCTCCCTTGGCATGCATCTGGCACAAAATATGACCCATCATGTAACCAGAACTCAGGCCATTTAAAGAGAGCATAACCAATTGCAGGAGAGGATTGTGCATGCTCTGAGTCACAGGATGGCAGCTGCATCCTCATCCAATGCTGCAATTTACCCATTGCCTGATAGAAAACATCTTTCTTTGCCTCAGTCTTTAATAACCAGACCAGTTATTCCCAGAGTATTCAGCCCCCTGAGCTGGAAGACAGGGACAGAGAGCAGAGCAAAGCCCCCATAATCCAGGAGGAAGCAGTTAATGACCTGCTATGCCACCTGGACACTCACAAGTCTATGGGGCGGGATGGGATCCACCAGAGAGGGAACTGGTGGAGGAGCTTGCCAAGCCGCTCTCCATCATCTATCAGCAGTTCTGGTTAACAGGGGAGGTCCCAGACAACTGGAGGCTTGCCAATGTGATGCCTGTCTACAAGACGGGCCAGAAGGAGGATCCAGGGAAATACAGGCCTGTCAGCCTGATCTTGGTACCAGGAAAGATTATGGAGTGGTTCGTCTTGAGTGCACTCAACAGGCTTGTGCAGGCCAACCAGGGCATCAGGCCCAGCCAGCATGGGTTCAGGAAAGGCAGGTCCTGCTTGACCAACCTGATCTCCTTCTATGACCTGGTAACCTGCCTGGTGGATGAGGGAGAGGCTGTGGATGTCATCTACCTGGATTTTAGTAAAGCCTTTGACACAGTTTCCCACAGCATTCTCGTAAGGAAGCTGGTGGCTCATGGCCTAGGCAGGTGTACTCTTCGCTGGGTAAAAAACTGGCTGGGTGGCTGAGCCCAGAGAGTTGTGGTAAATGGAGTTAAGTCCAGTTGGCGACTGGTCACAAGTGGTGTTCCCCAGGGCTCAGTTTCAGAGACAGTCTTGTTTAATATCTTCATCAACGATCTGGATGAGGGGATTGAGTGCGCCCTCAGTAAGTTTGCAGATGACACCAAATTGGGTGGGAGTGTTGATCTGCTTGAGGGTAGGATGGCTCTGCAGAGGGATCTGGACAGGCTGGGCCGATGGGCCGAGGCCAACTGTATGAAGTTCAACAAGGCCGAGTGCCAGGTCCTGCACTTGGGTCACAACAACCCCATGCAATGCTGCAGGCTTGGGGAAGAGTGGCTGGAAAGCTGCCTGGTGGAGAAGGACCTGGGGGTGTTGGTCGACAGCCAGCTGAACATGAGCCAGCCCTGTGCCCAGGTGGCCAAGAAGGCCAACAGCATCCTGGCTTGTTTCAGGAATAGTGTGGCCAGCAGGAGCAGGGAGGTGATTGTACCCCTGTACTGGGCACTGGTGAGGCCGCACCTGGAATGCTGTGTCCAGTTTTGGGCCCCTCAGCACAAGAAGGACATTGGGGTGCTGGGGCATGTCCAGAGAAGGGCAGCGGAGCTGGGGAAGGGTCTGGAGCACAGGGCTGGTGGGGAGCGGCTGAGGGAGCTGGGGGTGTTCAGCCTGGAGAAGAGGAGCCTGAGGGGAGACCTCATCGCTCTCTGCAGCTCCTGACAGGAGGGGGCAGGGAGGGGGGGGTTGGTCTCTTCTCCCAAGTGACAAGTGATAGGATAAGAGGAAATGGGCTCAAGCTGTGTCAGGGGAGGTTTAGACTGGATACTAGGAAAAATTTCTTCACGGAAAGAGTGGTCAAGCATTGGACCAGGCTGCCCAGAGAGGTGGTGGAGTCCCCATCCCTGGAGGTGTTCAAAAAACGGGCAGAGGTGGCACTTTGGGACATGGTTTAGTGGGCATGGGGGTGTTGGGTTGGTGGTTGGACTGATGATCTTAGAGGTCCTTTCCAACCTTAATGATTCCTAGTTTTACTCATTAAAAAATAATGCAGCCACCAAGCCAGGAAACATGAAATTAATTCTTACTCTACCCTTAACTGGTTTAGTGGTGGACTTGGTAGTGTTAGGTTACTGGTTGGACTGGATGATCTTAAAGGTCTTTTCCAACCTAACCGATTCTTTGATTCTATGATTCTGTGATTCTGTTGGTGACATGGCAGAAGCATGTCGTGATGGCCATGAACATTGGAGAGCTGGGGCCATGCAGCTACTGAGTGTGTCCATAAGGCATTAATGCAGCCTGCATTGGCAAAAGACAACAGTGATTTTTTTATTTTTTCAGTGGCACTGTGAGCACTCAGAGCTTTAACTTCACGAGAGTCATCAAGTTCGCCAAGTCCATTAAGTTTATGTAAATCAGTTGGATCCACTCGAGTTCCATATATAACAGCTGAGGGTCTGGCTTTGGTCTCATCTTGTTCATCAATCCAGACAGAGTGGTCATTACCTGCTGTTTGGAGCTCAGGCCTTTTAAAGGAATGAACGTTTGGTTGCATTTCAGCGAGTGTGTGGAGGACAAGTCGCCCCTCAGATTTTGGTGTTTAGAGTTTGTGGCTCAGGCCAGTGGACAAGCAGTCTCTAATGTCAGTGTGTGAGCATGAGCCCTGGAGGAGTGTAGGGAGCTCCTAGGTAGTGGGGTAGTTTGTGAGAGGCTACACACTCCTCCTCTCCCATCTCTTGGGTTGTCTCCTAGTTCTTTCCCCTATGCCAGCTTTGTTTTTCTCACTCCTCCTCTGGCTTCCTCTTATTCTTTCAAATAATTTATGTTTTAAAGTGAAACTCAGCTATGCAACTGGTTTTATATTTATAAACTGTATTGGGCTGACCCTCTCCTTACCTCTGAGCTGGTATTTTTAAAAGCCCCATTGTTTCTCGCTGCTTCAGAAGGTTAAAAGTCCAATCTCATTACAAATGCCGTGCATATGTTGTTGTTTAGTATTATATCAGTGCATTACCGAAAACTACACAGCCAATCCTAACTCTGATGGACTGTGTCTCACGTCATCATACGGATGGGATGGAGACACCGACATTTTTTAAAGACATTAAATCCTAGTCCCTGCTTTGAGGGAAGATCTGAGGATCTTCCTTTTGTGCTTTTGGTATCATAAAGCATTTTCACTCTCTGCTTGGGCAATACAAAGAAACATTCAGGGCTTGAAATCCCATAATCAGCTTTGATCATGCTGCTTTTGGGAAAGTAAGGACAGATGACTTTGTCTTGGTGGAATGTTCCTCCCTGCGAATGCTTTTGAAGTTCTTTTTCTTATTATTTCCCTCTTGATTTAAACCAACCTACTCGATTTTTGTTGCTGTTGTCTTATTCATAAGCTATGCCCCAAGTTGCTCTTTTTCTTAATTCTTTTGCCCAAAGAAGATTTTCTTGACACCAAGTTCTTTATCTACTAAGGTGAACAGAAACCTGCCTAATACTTTGATCAAATTAAATTTACAGTCTCACCTGTACCTTTTTGTAATTCATCAATAGGAGTTCTTAATACTGAATCTTCAGTATCAAAAGACTTTGCTTGTATTTAGAATGGCCCTGGTCCTGTCATGCTTAAGTAACAGTTGTATCTAGGCCAGCATATTCGAAATATAATGTAACTGGTCCCCAGAGAGTAAGTAAACGATCAGTCCTTGATTGTGGGGAGCATATTGCAGCTTACTATAAGCCAGAAGGAATGAATATAATGCCCTGACCCCATTGCTGTTGATATTTGGCTACAGGAGATTCAAGCCCAAAGACTGCCTACATTGGGTGAATCTTACCCCAAAAGGTAATGATAAAGGTGAGACTCTCACATACAGCCTTGGCATCAATTTTGTTTGTGGTAATAATAGTAATAACATCTTTGTGTTACTGCTTCATCCACAAAAGCAGCCTAGGCTCAGCAGCGGTTCTCTCTCTTTGTTCTTTCCATAGAACAGAAGAAGTGTTTGCAGAAGTGTCCACTCTTTGCAGAAACAGATGCTCAAGCTATTTGTTTTTCTTCTTTTTGCTCTAAGCTAGATGAATATAATGTTCTCCTGAGTTGTAAAAAAATGTTTTCGTATCTCACAGTCACGTTTCAGTATCAGCAAATATTTTAGATATGAGTTAAGAGAGGTACCCCACTGACAGAAGAAGGCTGGTGGAGCTTGTAGTATCACATCGTAAATTCCCTCTTCTGCTATGAAAATGTAATAAAATATGTGGCAGGGCAGATTTACAATGACAATGCTGCTGCTGTGTTGAGGCAACTATTTTATCTTTTTGTTTTAAAACACAGTTTTTACTGTACTACACACAATGAGTACTTCCTCCGAGGAACAATGCCTACAAGCTTCACATTAAGTCAAATATGATCTCATAGCGACTCTTCATCAACTTGCTACACCATTATCTCTCTGCCGCTAATAAATTTTAGGAGCGAAAATTTATATGCAAATGTTTTATTTCAGCTATCATTATACTTAGCTTATCGTGAGCCTGGTAGTGCCCCCACCCAGTTACATCATCCTTGGAAAAATTTAGTTCAATATGTCTTTTATAGTCTTACTGCAATGTTATATTTGCAAGCCTGACCACACACATGTAATGGGCTTCGCAGCTAGCTACAGCCTGATCCTGTCGGCTGATGCAGGTAGGCAAGGTCCTGCTTGCCTGGGGAGCTGGATTAACTCAGGGTGATTCTGTACAGGGTGGTGGTAGCATGGGACAGGGGTACACAGGGCTGTGGGTAAAGTGGTCCCCGTCCCCAGGTAAATCACTTCTCATCTGTTCTGTCTCTAGACAGGTGTCTCTGGCTGGCTGTTTCCATGTGCCTTGTCCAGGTGTATCAGTGTTTTCCTTCTCACTGCCTTTTCTGTTGTTGGGTTCTGACCTGAAAAAGGAAAGTTGAGATGACAACCTTCTATTAAACTTTAAAGGCTTCTTTCATCTCCCACTGTTAGATTGTCATAGAGGTGTCAGAGCTTGTCTGATGGTGCTGCCCATCCTGATTCAGCAAAGCATTTAAACATGTGTTTATGCCTGCTACAGTCCTGTGAGCATTCGTCCTACAAACTGCAGTCAGGCGTGAGAAGGAAAGAAGAGAGGTACTCATGATTTTGCATGTGTAATATTGAACAAATCTGGGACATGGTTTAGTGGGCATGGTGATGTTGCGTTGACGGTTGGACTGATGATCTTAGAGATCCTTTCCAAACTTAATGATTCCTAGTTTTTCACTTTCATGAAAAAATAATCCAGACACCAAGCCAGGAAACACAAAATTAGTTATTCCTCTCCCCTTAATTGGTTTAGTGGTGGACTTGGTAGTGTTAGGTTAATGGTTGGACTGGATGATCTTAAAGGTCTTTTCTAACCTAAACAATTCTATGATTCTATGATTCTATATGACTTCTGGGCTGCTTGCTGAAATATTTCTGTAGATCATATGCTTTCAGAGGCGTGGTGGGGATCAGGAGCTGCCGTCTTCTTTATGTATATTACTTTGACACTTGAGAGTCCTTGCTATGGATCCATAGGCCAGATAGATAAATAGATACTTTACGCTAGATCCTAGATGCTGTTTGGTTTGTTCTGTGTTGGTATTGTGATTAGAGAGCATCATGACTTTTAATGAGAGATTTGATGGGAAATTCTACATGCAACGATAGTAAGCAATAACACAAGTAGGTAGGTGAGAATTTCAAGACACTGAACCTGGGAGCAGGAGGATTTAGTTAGGATGCTGTTGGTGTTTTCATACTTACGGAATGTGCATAAATTCTATCCAGATAATTTTTCCAGTGGTCTAAAAAGGTCTGTGATTTTTTTGTAGCATGCTCACTTGGTACATGAAAGTTGACTTTATTTAAAATTTTCTGACTCTCTTGTTGGTAAGATAATAAAATTAATTTCCTCTTAAGGAAATTGCTCTGATTACTAAGGAGGTATCCCAAGATTGTTATGATTGACTTTGTTAATTTGTGTTTATGTAAATGCCTCAGTATAATGGCAATGATAAAATTTAGGAGGCTTATGCCTCCGTGCTTCCCAAAGACACAGGGGAATAAGCTGATCTCATGAGTCTTGTTTTTAAGTGCTCACCAGGTATTTTTGCTTCATTGTCGAAATTGTACTTATAAAATAGTACAACTACTTCCTCTCTGTGTTTGCAGCTCTATGATAGGCTGTCCTGTCATCACCTAGATAACTCCCAAAGACTAGAAGATTGCTAAAGCCAAGCAAACCTTACCTTACTACTTTTCTACTCTGTCAGGGAACAGGCTGAAGAAGACTTTTTGAAAGAACAGCAAAGGAGTCTGTAGGTACTAACCTCAGAGGCTGTGGTCACTGTAATTCTTAGATAAAAAATACCATGTGTCGTCATGGGAAGAGAACAGGAGAGGAAGCAGCAATTGGAAGAATGAGTAAACATTATCTACACAGATCGGCATTTTCAAAAATTCCTATCAGATTAGAAATAAGTGCTACATTGGCAGACTTGTGATCCTTCATCATTTATACATGTTTGGGAACCTTACCACAAGGGGTAAGAGGGTCACCTTGGAATGGTGGAAGAAGAACACAGAATCTGACATCAAAAGCACTTGTCTATTAAGGAGAGCTTTCTACCCAGGAACACAAACTAGGCCTTGAGTCACGAAAAGCACAGCTTTCAGAATTGCAACAAAATAGCTGTGCAAGCTTGCATTTCGCTATTTACAAAATCAATTTTCTCATTTTGATGTAAAATAAAGTTGGTATTTTCATTTCTTCAGTGGTTGCAGCACATTGCTATGTCACTGAACGCATCTGCTGCACAACTGTCAAGATTTGTGGCCCTTCAAACACGCAGGAGCTGAAATACCATTCATTTGACAAATACTTGCTCAGCAGATCAGAGGTCACATAAACAGAAGGCATCAGTAACCAGGAGCCCTGGGTCTATAGCATACAAAAATATTGCAACTACAACGGCTTCTAAATCTTAGCTGTTTTCTTCCTAATACTCAAGAGACCAGTGAAAAGTAGTAGCTACAATGATGTGTCCGCGGGTTAGCAAAAGCCTGGCTCTATGTTTGAAGCAATTAGAGCATGCCGTAGAAGAACTCAATGAAAATCAAAGGAAGAGTTGAAATGGCTTCTGCTGTTATTCCAGGTCACCAGGGGAGGCTCAACCAACCAGTGATTTAAGATTAACACATGCAACAGCACATATGGACAATTGCAGTCAAGCCAGGAACTGTTTTTTCTATGGCCATGAGGAAAGTTAACTATTGTATCCTAAGTGACGTTTTTTCCCAAATAGCAGAATTTCCTTTCTTCTTCTGGAGAACTTTGCATTTTGCAAGGGAGCGTGTTTACGATAGATTCCCACATCAGAAGTGGTGACATCAGTGATTCCTCTTGCAATTTCCCATCAGTACCCCGGGGACAGGGCTGGCCTTCCTTTGGTAGCACGCGCCGAGGTCTGAGGACAGCAGGTGCTGTAATACACCAAAGTGCTAGTGCTCTCACCAGGCATTAAAGCCAGTGAAAGTCACAGGAATTACCACAATGCATAGCCTATATCAGGGTCTGATTGCTCTTTATTTCATGGAGGTCAGTGACAATTAACATGTTGTTGCCCAGCAGTGACGGAAAGCAGTGGCTGTTTTGCTGTAGCCATTGTAGTGGAAGGAATCTTGATGTTCAGTTCCAAGTTAAGCAGGAGCGAAGGTACTTTTAAGTGTGCAGCCTGCAGTTTATTTGTGTGGATTATCTCCAGATGTGGGTAATGTGAAGGGCAGACAAGTGTGGATTCACTGGGTAGGGTGCAAATTAGCTCATCCCTCATTTGCTGCTGCTCCTTCTTTCTTTTCAGGTTCTGGGGGCAAGCTAAGGCTGCCTGAGCCAGAGCATTAGATTATCCCCCTCCTAGACTTTGGTCTCTGCAGCCCCAGGAGAAGGTCTAATCCACTCCCTCCTCTCCCTTGAGGCAGGTGGTGGGGGGAATCCATGTTGTCCCAAGAGGATCTGCATGTGTTTGCCATGCTAGAAGTTCTTCATACTCCTCCTACTCCTGTATAACTCCCCATCCTGATGAGCCTACTCCAGGTGGTCTGGGGATGTGAGTTACCTGTAATTTTATTCCTAAGGGGGTCAGCTGTTTGGCAAGTGAAAAATAGGCTTTTCACTGAGTTACACTAAATACGACTTTTCTCCTTTTTTTTGCATTCCTTCATATGCTGGGGATGTCCCTCTCAGGTACACAGTGAAATGCTTTAATACGCACTTCACGTGACTCTTGGAGATTTAAAAGCACTGCGAAAAGAGATTGGGCTTGTTTGGGATTTAAGAAACAACTTGTTGAGGTTGTTTTAGTACCCATGATTTAGCAAACTGCTACATGGTTAAGGATAATTTTCCAGTTAGCTTGCTGCTACTCTTTTAGGCATCTGATAAGCATCAGCAGCTGAGCTGATTGGTAATTAATCATCTAATTTGGCTGCTAATTGCTTATTTGACCATCCAGTTACCTGTTTGTCAGATTTTCAGGTCATCATCAGAAGCAATCAGTCTTCTGATCACTCAATCATGACTTGGATGCACAGTGAGATGAATCAGCTGCTAGTAGCATATTTTCAAATCCAATCTGTAGAAAGTAGTTTATGTTCCCAAGCAAGGACTAGGACTCTAACAAATTTTAGACTATTATATGACTTTCCCAAGGAGACACCCCTCACCAGAGGAACTTTAAAGGTTTGTTACAAACATGGTTGGAGCTAATCCGACTGAGGTTGCCTGGGTGGAAAGCATGCGTGTGTGTATTTATGTATCCCCACATACCGTGTGTTTCTCTTCTGTGCAGTCAGGAAGCAGATTCGTCCTCCTGCCATCTGTATTCATCAGGTGTTATCTGACCTCAGGTCCTACTTAAGGAAACGTCTAACTGAGGTTGATGGAAGATTTGTCCAAGTAATGGCATCATTAACAGCACCTGGGATAAAAGTGGAGTGTCACCCACAGTGATTGTATGGAGCATTGCGTGATAGCTGGGATGTCTGTAAAATCTGTACCAAATTAACTACAGCTGCACAATAGGTGATTAAACTATTTTTCTCATGCTGTAACTCAGCCCTCTTTAATACTCATTTAAGAATTCTTTCTCTTTTATAGGACTGTAATATGCATGAGCCCATTCCTTTCCACCCTTCCTATTACTCTACAGAAATGCCTTATTTAATACCCTACTTTTATTTTTATTGCTTCTTGCAGTCAATCTCCTCTCCTCAGCCTCTGTCCTGGGAAGCTTAGCCAAGCAATGGGGCACTTCTTGGTTCAGAAAGTGATGGAAAAGGAACAGAACCACACCAAATTTGTTATACTAGTTCCACAGCAGGAGTAGCTTTCCCAGAGAAAGATTGGCACAGGGCAGATTCTCCTCCTTCTGTTTCTGTCTTCACACCTCTGAACCCGCCTATGTGGAGTCCATGTGGGACAAGATTATGTCACTTATTCAGTCTCCTCATGTCCTTTTGTGGGATAGGAGGAAATTCCTACCAAACCTCTGTGGAGCTGGTTTGTAACCTCTGTAAAACCTGGGAAATCCAAGGGATGAGTCTTTCTTGCAAATATGTTTGGATCTGGTAACTACTTCAGGAGCTTTTCCTGAAGGAGAGGAGAAATTGCTAGGTCTACTTTTGGTAAAATCCTGACATAGTTCATCTCAAGGCAGCTGGCTGTGTTGGCTGACAGCTGAGGATCTATCTCCTATAAAGTGAGAAATGTCCCAGGCTTCCTGTAAAAAGGAGCCATAACCAAAGCAAGTTTTCAAAGAAATAGAATGCAGTGAATCAACATTGCCAGTGTATAACATTCAAAGCTCATGAATTTGTCACCACAAAAACACAAAACCAGAGCGCTTTGGGTTCTCTTCCTATCCCATAGTCTGAGGTCCCCAGCAGTGGTTGTGCTTCTCTAATCTGATCAGCGAAATACAAGCCAGAGAATTTCGCTGTGTGATTCCTGGGTAGAGTTCAAAAGCTCATGTGTCAGACTGTCTGCTGCCTACAAGAGGAAGTGTTATGCCATTTTGACTTAAAAGACTTGAAATGAGAAAGATCCTAAAGTTAATTGTTCCAATGGTTAACTGTCCTTGCTGCTAAAATACACCTTTTGCTTTTTAACCTTTGGGATTAATCTTTTAAGATTTTCTTCACAACTGTGAGGATTTGAGACCTGTTTTTAATTTTTAATGAGCCTGAAATTCTTATATAATAACAAGCTGCTGGAACACAGGGCTTTGAACAAAATATTTAATAATACAAGACCAGCAATAAAACGGATAGAGTTGGGAGGACCGATACTGCCAAATTACCTAGTCTTTCCAGTAGCAGAAGTTAATTACTGAGTTGTATTGTTTTTACTAGCAGATGACTGAAGACATTTTTCTGGAAAATGAATGCAGCCTGATCAAAGAGACTCCTATCTAGTGAAATGCAACCTTTTTAAAAATATATTTATCCATTAAAATGTTGTGCTAAGCTTCTCTTGGTCCCTGCTGGGCAGAAGACGCCTATCCCATTCACCTCTACTCCGAGAAGCTCGTTGCGTCTACCAGACCTATTTGCAGTGAGACGCTTGCGGGAGACGAAACCTTGGCATGGGAGGTTGCTTGTCTCCAAGGGCTGTTGGAAGGGGAGCAGAATTCCTTGTCTGCCTCGGTCCACCCACGCAAACAGGAAAGGGGCCGTGCCAGATGATAAGTCCAACTTACCATCCAGGGTAACTAGATGCCAGAGAGGATTGTTTTCATTTCCACGGGATTTCTAATTAAGGGACATGCTTTAACTGTGTTTTCAATGGCTGAACATCCAAATGACAGTTTGATATGAGCAATTTGTCTGGCAGGCTAGATAAATTCATACCAAAGCTAAAGGATTTTCCGTTTAAAATGGGTGCACATCCTTAGCTGCGAATCGGATCAAACATTCCCGTAACTAAAGAATCCCCTTTATGTAACAAGGTCTTTTTAACCTTCATTCTTTGCAGTTTTAATGATCAAAGTCTCTCTTTCTCCTGATTTGTCCCCAGTCATTGACTCTGCCAAGAGCTTGTTTTTTTCTGAACTCTCAGTCTTGTTCCAGTTCAATGAATGAAGGGAAATGTCTATTCCCATTTCTGCTGTCCCACCCAGCCCTAATGAGCAGTAGCATTGTCTGACTGACTCCTGGGGGAATTTGCTACCTGCTTAGCTGTTGGGCTGGGCTGTTGCAGCTGGTTTTCTTTTGACGCTTTGTTTTCTAGAGATGTGATCCACAATCTTGAGAACAGGTAAAGAGGAAAGGTGCTGCTGTCTTTCTGTCAGGGGAAGCTAGGTGCAACGTCATTAGGCTATTAGCTGCCATTTGTTTCGGAAATACTGGAAATCCATCCAATCATGGAAGATGCTGCTTTGGTTGAGGACACACTGCCTTTTATCACGTTCCCAGAAATAGATCCAAGACATGTTCATGATACACGTGGCCAGCAGAGGTGATGTGGGCAAACATTAAGTGGGTTTGTTCCTGTAGGAGTCCTAGTACGAAACTCTGAGAACTTTGCCAGGTTCAGCTAGAAAGACTTTGACATTTAGTGTAGGTTAATGAGAACTGTGAGCTTTGAAGGTTACGTGATAGCGTGTTCTCCCTTCCCCCCATCATCACATGACACCATTCAAAATATGTCTGAGTGGAGGATACAGTTATTTTTGGTACTGGCCCAGAAACTTATCAGGTGAAGTGCAATTAATGAATCAAGTGCCTAAAAAATATCTGCCTAGAAGCAGCAGGTACTCTTGGTGACCGAGTACAAGAATTTCATTCAGAAGAATGGCATGGAAAAAGCTTCTCTTACATCATTTCTTCACAGCATATTTGTTCTGCTGCTTCCAGGGATGTTATATTTTTGCTATACCAATAAAAATCTGCCTGCACCTTGGCAAATCACAAGACTAAAAAACCTCAGTTTGTGTGTGCTTAGCGGAGATTTAGCTGAAACCCTTAAGGGGTTTGCCTGCCCTAAATGTTACTGCTGCCCAGGCAACTGAGACAGTCTGCGCACATGGTGCTGGAAGGTTCTGAACATGACTGTGGAGCTGGCTGCTCTAGGAGGGAGATGCAGGTTGGCTTTAGAGCTTGTTCCGCCTGTGCTCTTTGTTCCTGGGTCATCAAATGCCAGAAAATGTAGAGGAGGAATCTATGACTTAAATTCAGAGGGGGCCAGGACTACCACAAGGATGGGGGAAGGGGAAGATGGGAGCAAGGAGTCTTCCCAGGTTATGTCTGAAGAAGCGGTGTGAGGAAACTGAACAGGACTTGCAAAGAGATGGATGCTAATAAGCCAAGGGAAACTGAGGGTGGGTATGAGTAATGGGATGGATTCCGTTGGCTGGGAAAGGACACAAAGAGCTGGAGACAGGGAATTGTGTGGGGATAATAAAATCAGGAATGCATGGGACAGAAACAGTGGTCTCGATAGAGAAGAGGAGGAGGAAGCAGGGACAGAGAAGCAATGTCTGTGGAGGACATATGTAAATAGGACAGAGAGTGGGGACTAGCTGACCAGGCAAAAAGAGACAAAGAGTTATAAGGAGGAGAAGTGAGACTGGGTATGAAATTGGGAACTCAAGTGAGTTGACTCTTGAGAGGAGACCCGTACTGGCACGAAAGCTACAGGTGGTTCTCAAACAAGATCAGTTTGAAAGGAGTCAGACTTTGGGACAACAGTGGACAAATGTGTGCCCATTTGTCTCCAGGCTGGAATGAGACCTGGAGCCAGGGGCACACCATCCCACCATATCTGAATTCTTCTCCACCTCTGCTATCCATAGTAGAGCATGCCTAAGGCCAGTGAAGAAAAGGAATGGGTTCAGCATAGAAAAAAGGCGTGTACATCATTGCCTGCACTCCAAGGACTTAAGGCACGGGCAGTCTTGACCTGCGCATTTTCTAAGTGTGGAATGATTGAATTTGCAACTGTACTAACGTCCTCTGAACGTAGCCTCAGTGAATAATATGGAGCAATGGGTTAAGGAGACAGGGAAGGTTTGCACTGTTCAGAAGGGAACAACTTTAGCAGATAAGTAATTAGAGATAACAAAGGTGGAGAGCACGGGGCTGATACATCACGGTTGAAATACCCATGTTTATTAGTAAAGCCAAGAGGGAAGGACTGTCTCTGTGTTCTTATTTTCTGTAATACAAATGTTTGATAGTCCCAAAAGAGGTCAAAGCTCTGGTGCTGGGCACTCAGCACTGTTACGGGAAGATGGTATTTGCATTAAGGAGCCCACAGTTCAAATAGACAAGGCAGAGACAGAGTGGGAGAGGAGCAAGAGCACTGAGAGGTAAAGCAGGTGGCAATGGTTAGCGGCAGAGCTGATTGCTGAACTTCTGAATCCCAGGGCACTGATGTGTCTGTTAAATTGTACTGCTGTTTGCACTCGTACTGAAGCCAAAAGGAGGTCTGAGTAAATGCTCAAAGCTAAAAGCACTATGGGATTTCTGCTCTAAAAACCAGAATCCAAAATGGGTTGATTTTATTTTTAAAGGAAAAAGCAAATGGATTGGTTCCTGTTCTGAACGGTCCTGCTGCCACCATAGCACACAGTGAGTGCTCTGTTACGAGAGAAGAAATCCCATTAAAACGAGTAGGACTACAGCCCTGAGCCCTGGTGGGAGATGCAGACATACTGAAAGCTGTTTATATTGGCCAGGAAATACACAGGTTAATAGTAGTTTTAGCATTTACACAGGACCTAGAAACGTCCTCAATGCTTTGCACGACAAATAAAATAAGTTGTTAATTACTTGTCCAGAAGATTTATATAATGCAATGTTAGTCCTCCACAAGCAAAGTTAGGGCAGCAAGAACAGAAGCTTTGATTGCAGAGCACATGAAGGCAGTTATACCAGGGAACACACCAGCTTTGTGTTCTCCCTACCCCGAGCAGCCCCTTGCTCCTCGGGCATTGATTTACCCAATGTTTGTGCAGTCAAATTCCATACTAGATTTAGCAGGAATTTATATGAGTGTCTTTTTGTATACAAATCTCAACTCCTCTTCCCTCCCATCAAAAAAAGTGCCAATACATGACAAGATTTGCTTCTAGGATTTTGCTGGCCATTTTAAAAAATTAAAGTTTTAAAATTCAGTGCCTTTCCATACAGCGATGTTTGACTAACAGCAATAAAGCCATCAGAAGAAGTGAATCTGGATAGTTATGTCACAACTGAAAAAGAGTATGACAGCATATGTTTTAGTTGAGTTTATTTAGGACATCCTGCTGCTAAAATCAGCCTACAGAATGGTCAAATTTCATAAAAGTAAAATTCAGACTATTTGTACTCAATTATACGTTTATTTAAAATTTCCTCTTTGTTTACTGATGTAAATGTATTGTTCATTTTTCACATACCAAGCACTGTTGTTTAGTCTCAAGGGAATTTTTGTTACAAATTTAACAACTGTGACATATTAAAAAGCACATTTAAGGAAGAAATTAAGGGTTGGGAGGATGTGACCAAATATTTCCATGGTGTTTTGCCAAAATGTCACTTAACTGCCTGTGCGATTTTAATAGGAGTTGCTCTTTCAGAACTCATCTTGCCCACCAAAAAAAAAAAAAAAAAAAAAAATCATCTTGTCCACATCAGTGGCAGGCATACTTTCATTGCACTTGCCAGAAAATCATTTCCTAAGTTTTATTTTCATTTTGGAAACTACCTTTAACCGCTGGGTGATTAACATGTTAGCTCTCTGCGTTATGCAGCTGATCAGCAAGGAGGAAGTCAATAGCTGAGAGGGTGTAAGCAAAAATGTTCAAATTAGATGCCTCATGTAGGCACCTGCATCCCTAATTAACAACTAGCCGATAATGTCAGGAACTGATTTTCAGGAAGTTCTTTGTTCTTTGAAAGTCAGGCTCCAAACTAGGCAATGAAAAATAGAAACCCGAAACTTCGATGATTACTTCTGAGAAACTTGAGTATAATATGTCAAAACAAATTGTGAATGGTGCATGTGCAAGTCTAGGAAACCGTCTGTGCTTATTTTTCTGTAAATTTTGATTGCCTTTCTAAAGTTATCAAAGTGAGATTGCTGCAAGAAGCAGTTTCTCATCTATGATTTTCTGTGAGCAGAGAGTTTTCTGGGGAAAGTTGTAGGGATAGAAGGCATTCCTGGGAGAGACGTCCCCCAAACTAATCTGTCTCTTAAGCTAAGTGTTTTAACCTAGAGCAAGTTTTCTAGAGCTGTTTTTCTACATGTATGGAAGACACCATGGTCTAAAAGCTCCATATGTGATTTTTCTCCTCCCTGAGACCTAGTGTTCTACAAAGGTGGGATGAACTGAGTTGCCAT
Source organism: Pelecanus crispus (assembly GCF_030463565.1). Classification (NCBI taxonomy): domain Eukaryota; kingdom Metazoa; phylum Chordata; class Aves; order Pelecaniformes; family Pelecanidae; genus Pelecanus; species Pelecanus crispus. The sequence continues at coordinate 70,766,249 of NC_134648.1, forward strand.
CTGAGCACTATCAGCTGATCACCTTCTTCCAGCTGCCTGCTACAAGTGCCATGACTGCTCTGGTGCTCAGGTCAGTGGTGTGACAAACAACATAGGCTATTTTCTGGTCAGGATGGCTGGAAGCCTGCAGACTTAGCTGATGGCCTTAGGCTGAGCTCCTGAGCCCATGGGCAGGGTGGAAGGGAGCCATGACAAGCCATATTTTCTTTGAGTTTTGAACCTTACACAAGATGGTTCACTTTGAGATGATCAAGATGGCTTATGGTGTCCATACCAAAGTGCAGAACAGTAGCACAAAGGGAGCAGACCTAAGTGGCATTTTCCTCTCCCACAAGCAGGACTGGGTGCTCTCCCTTCTACAGCAATGCATGCTAGATTTTGTTTATTTAATTCTCCTGCGAGGCTGATAGTGTATGTCCAGGAAAACAGAATTTCCTTCCATTTTATCTTGAAGCCATTAATTATTTTCAGTTATATTAAAAATCCAAAGTGTAGGAAAAGCATGTCTAAGAATTACAACTGCCAGAGCCTCTAGGTTTTTCTGAATTTTCTCCTGGGAAGAGCAGGCGGGATAGTGAGGTAGCAGCTCCTTTGGACAGTTTAAGGGCACACTTGTGATGTGGATACGCTTAGCTAGCCATACATCATTACGGAGGCGTTAGGGCCGGTGGCTTGGTAGCAGCTGTGACATTCAAATGTTTAAGATGGTACCAAAGGAAGCATTTGGCAAAACCTTTTTGGCTTCCTTAGACATAAACAACAAGTTTTCTCAACAATGATAGGTTAAGACTGGGGGTGAGTCACTAATGTATTTAGAAGGTTGTCCTCTCCCTGCACACAGGAGACCACAATTGGCTAAATTACGCCAAGACACAGTAACCCTCATGATTGAGGAACACAGTGGGGAATTCCCAGATGGCTTTCCAAAATCCGTATATTATACACCACTGCTATTCTGCGTGAGAGCTCGGCAGGAGGTCTCCGAATCTGTGCAGGACAGATTCTTCAGTGCTAGAAATTAATGTGGCCCTTTGGTGTCTGTGCAGATAATCTGATTTATACCAGCTGAAAGGTCCTCTTTAGCAGTAGACCCTGGTTTCAGTTGCTAGCAAGAAGCTGACTTAGTAATTTCTGGTATTTCTGGTAGTTTAAGGGAGGTATCTGCCATGGAATTCAAAGGGGACTTCGAGAATCCTGTGGTTATCTGGAGATAAAATTTAGTCTTTGTATCTGATAAGCCATTTATGAAACTTTGATTTCTACTTTTGAATTAACCTAGCACTCAGGAGCTTTTATATATGGCCCAAGCTATAGAATAAGTTCTTTATGTTACACCTTACTTTCAAAGAGAAAGTGTGGTGAAAATGTAGTGTCGTGATCAGTTCAGAAAAATCCACAGAAAAGATCTGCAACTTGGAGAAGTATATCTTCATTCCTGGATGATGTAGTAACAGTTTAGCTTGTACAGCTGATTTTACAAAAATATTTATTTCAGTGAAATTAATTCCAGCTCACTTCTAGTTTCTTCTTTTAGTTTTTTTCCTTGTTCCTTCATTTGGCTCTTGATGAGGTGAGAGTTCCAGTGATGGCATGTAGAAACTTGTGTTTGCAATAACATCGCTCTAACAATGTAGTCTTATGAGGAGCACCATAAGGCTCCATGCAGCCATATGCACTGACACACCAACACCATGATGTTGAAATTCAAGTGGGAAAGACTTCACATCTGCTTGGTAATGTAACAAAGCAATATTAACATTTTCATAAAATGTTCTGAAATCAGTTTGGTTTGGCTTGCCATTCAGATGCTCAAGCCAAAGAGACTGTCCTGAGAGTGGTGTAAGCAGAGAAGCAATACATAGTAGTAAGTGCGGTTGCAGGATCTGAAGTGCCATTTCAATGTGGCAGTTAACGTAGCAGAGCTTTGTAAAAACCCTTGGTTTTCTGTGTGTACCTACATACTTGAAAAGATGTAAGAAAACCCTGCACACACCACTGTACAGTGTAGGAATGCTGTTTTCATCCTGATGCTCCCTAAGAAATTCATAGGAAGTTCAACTTTTATTTGATATTTTTTTCTGAAGCTCACCTCAACTATCCAGAGTTTAGAAAAAGGTGCCGGTCACGTATTGCGAGAGTCACTGTAAGTGTTGAAAGAGGAAGTGAAGGGTGTACTTGACTGCAGTCTGTCCATCACAAAAAGATATCAGCAGTGATTTTTAATCTAGCAACGAAAGAAATAACATGAACTGATAGGTGGGAACCTGAGGATGAACATTTCTGAACAGGAAGATAGAATCATAGAATCATAGAATCGTTTAGGTTGGAAAAGACCTTTAAGATCATCCAGTCCAACCATTAACCTACACTACTAAGTCCACACTAAACCAATTAAGGGTAGACTAGACTAAACCATGTCCCGAAGTGCCACATCTACCCATTTTTTGAACACTTCCAGGGATGAAATGTAAGGAAATAGCAACACTGAGTAATTAAACATTGCTGCATTTTATTAAGGGATGCCTTGAATGCTTCATCACTGAAAGCCTTAATAGCCTTGCAGGCAGGATACTCTAATTCAGCCACAGTTGAGTAGGGTCAGTGCAGGAATTAGAGGTTGAAATCTCATTGCCATTGGGACAGAAGTTGAATTCGAGTGGCTATAACAGTCCCTTCAACCCTTGATACTTTTTACTCCAGCTGTGCTTGCCAGACTGTTGAGGTCCTTGATAACTCTCTGTCTGTGTATGCCTGGACAAATCTTTATTTGCATGCTAGTTTTGAGAATTGGTTGTTCTTTGTATGTGTACTTGTATTTACATGTGAACAAGAATATTTGTTCTTCATCAGCCTTTGTTCTCCTACTTTTAAAAGGCTTACTCATCCCCTCAAAGATTAGAATCAGCTCCATCTGATTTAGGTGACAGTTCTCACCCCACGAGCAGCAAGAAATTGAAATGAACTGTTTCTGGAATGAGCCATTGTTGATCCAAGCTGTCCAACAAGTACTTGAATAACAAATATCTCTTACCAAACCAATGTTGGTTCATGAACAGAGAAAAAGAATGAAGTTCACTGGATTGCTTGTTTGCAAAACACAGTTCAGCCCTTTTCTTTGCCAAAGTCGAGCTGTCAGGAACTAGATCCTTAACTGCTATAAACCGACTCAACTCATTGACTTCAGCACGGAGGTGACAATTTACATTAAGTGATCATTCAGCCTCAAAAGTGCAGCAAGACAGCAGCGTCAAGAAAACAAATGATGGGGAATGGTAGCAAAACATTTCAGAATAGTTAGAGAGATTTCAGGGATAAATTGCAGATGTGGTCTGTTTTTTTGCAAAGGTAAGGTTTTTTCGTCTCTTATCTCCTATTTCACTTAGTGCTTGCAAAGATCAAATGTGAAGCAAAACTTTAAAGGAGGGATAACGTTAGCACAAGTGATGCGGCTGGGGGGAATGGACAGGTTTAGGAACAAAAGCTCTTCCTCTTGACAATTTTTGCCCTTCTTTGTATCAGTTGGTTCAATACAGAATATCACTTCCAGCTAGAAAAATTGCTGTGCTCATGTTGCTGGGCCATCACCATTACAGGAACACCATCTGATCAAATACATCAGTTTTTCCACTGGAGTTGTGTTTATGGGCTTAACAGCGCAACTGGCTTGAGTATAAAAATCCTAACAATTTGAAATATTTGAAATTGAATCATTTGCTTGATCTTGTCTTCTCTGGTTTGGTCATGAGACAGTTGTATAAGGAGGCATCATGCCCAAAGTGGAACACTGTGAAACAGTAAATTCTTCAGACCAAGTGAGCATTGTGTAGTATTCTGCACATGTACAGTTGTTGTTGCTTTTTAAGTTGTCGTGTTTGTTTTCAGATAACCCTTATGGGTCAATGGTGCCTCCTGGAACTCAAAGCAGATTTGAAATGAGCCAAGCTCAGGGGCTGGCTGCTGTGGATACTGATGGGTATAGAGTTAGTGCTAAGTCAAGCAAATGTGTAAGGAAGATTCAGTCATCCAAATGAAACAAACCTGAGGAGTAAAGCAACTAAAATGTTATTGCCTTACATTGAAAATGGCTCTCTGGGTGTGTGGAGCTGTGAGGGTCTAAAAAGTGAATGGGTGACCTGTGGATTCAGTGGGGCTGGAGGGGAATCTTGGCACTTGGAAACAGGAATTAAATAAGGCGCATAATTAAGGGTTATTAGCATTATTTGCTACTGGTGTTGTAATGTTTAGAGGCACGTCTCAGGTTGCTTTTTGCTATAACTTATACAAATACATAAGAAGAGGCTGTTCTCCAAAAAATTTCCATTTAAGAACAGTGTCAGCATTAACGGAAATACCCCCAAAAACGTAAAGCAAGATCTCTTTTCTAATGAACAGGTATTAGCAGCTACTCAGGATATGCCAGCGACTTAACGTTTTGCTCACTTGCCACTCATGTTTCATGGATGAAAAAAATGTTGGTATGAGATTTCTAAATTACTTCTGCAGCAAGTAATGCCAGCAGAAGTGTTTTGAAAGAATTAATCTGTAAAATCCTGTAAATGCCAGGGCGTATATTCCGTACTTTAATAGTTAATGAGTTGGTGAATCCTGTAGCTGTTATCTTGTTCCAACTATAGGAGGCACTTCCAACAAACTTCTGTGGAAGAGAGCAAAAATCTGGAAATTAGCCATAGAGTTTTAAACCATCTTAAAACAAGAATATTAGTGAATAGCTTCTCAAGTACCCTGTTAAATTTCAGGAGTCCTTCAATGTCTGTAATTGGGAATAGCCTGGCTCACTCCAACAAAGCCGTAGCAGCTGAAGATTCGGCCCACAAGATGTACCCAAAATACTGCAAATTCGTACAAAAAGGAATTCTTTGTCTCCATTAGCATTTCAACACACACTCGCTACAGAGATCTCACTGGGGGTAAAGCATTAAAACCCTTTCAAAAGTGGTTTAGTTGGGTAATTAGACAATAAGCATAAACCTGATGCATCCAGCTGTACAAATAAAACGTGACTTTAAAGTTTAATGTCCTGTGTGCACAGAGTAGTCGTGAACTTGGAGCCAAGACGGGCTGAGAGGAAGGTGGCTGGCTTACAGCTCGGTAGTGGTGTGTCTGAAGGCTGAAACCTTTGGAGAACTAAAAAAGAGTTTATTTTAAGTATAACTAAAAGGAACTAAATACCAGTTACTGCAAATAGGGTGATCTTTATCTTCTTTTGTTGGCTTGTGTGGAGGGAAAAGAATCTTAAAAGACTTGCGCAGCTGCAGGTTTCGCAAGGAGGATATCTCCCTCACATTGCTGACATGTCTCTCATTTTTTGGGTGCTACCTTACGGTTGAAGGAAATTAACAGGTCATTTTAATGCCCTCTTACGCCCTTGGCTCCTGGGTAGGTGTGATCAAGTAGCCGAACACTTACATAACTGACATTTCTCCTCTCCATCCTAATGCATCCATCCTGCAATTGTTTAAGGAAAATTAGGCTCCTCTTGTGCAGTTTTCCGCTTTGGCTATCTTGGAGCAGCACCTGTAAGTGCTCACTTTGAGAGATTGCTAATGTGCTAATTACCCGGGACCCAAAAATGCAAGCTGTAAACAAATGAGGACTGTATTTATAATCAATCAATTTTATGACCTTCTGATGGTGATGATATCAGTGGAGTTTACATTGGGAGCCCTTGTACTCCTCCAGGGCAGCTGTGCCCTTATGTTTTAGTTATAGCTTGAAGAAGATTTTGCTAATTTACTTTATAGTAGGCGTACTTAAGAAAAATATTACCTTCTCTAAACAGCTGAGCCTGTTACCAAGTCTCATTTTTAAATAATGAAAACACATGGACTGTCAGTACCTTCAGGGTGTATTGTCAGGTGACGAGCTGTTTTCAAAACATCCATGGCAGAAAGTAATGACTTCAGAGCAAAATATTGTTCTCATTGGTATAAGTTGCCGTGAGACAAATCCCACACCCTCTGATGTCAATGGAAAGACTCCGTTTGACTTCAAAGAGGGCTGGATCAGGCCCTGAAAGAAATGTTGCCATCATAAAACGCCACAAATGCTTTACGGTTCATATATTTAAAAAAAAAGCTCGGCTCACTGGTGATCTTCTGTGCAGTTTACCTGGCTACATGTAACTTGTAATTTTTGTGTTTGCTTTGCAATGGATTTATGATAGAAGAATGCCCATAAAGTCTGATTTGTGAAGTGTTAAAATGATGTCCTGGAAAGCCACACAATGCCAAGGTATACAGGATGCCCTGTAATACCTCAGCTCGAGGAAGGCTATCCAACTTTCCTGATGTTACTAAGTTCTCACAAAGAAAAACAATGTTGTTTAACCGTAGACAGATGTGTTAAAAATAGCTCGATTTTGTGCCCTTGTTCTTTTATTGGAATCATTAGCTTTTTAATCTAAATTCAGGTTAGATTTCGAGGACAGAACAGTTTCTTATGTTTCCCAAAGCTTTGCTCGGGCAGTTGCTGGTTTAGCAACTTCAAAAAATGGGACAGGATGGGGACCTCTGTGCCCGTGATTATGAGCCCCTTGAGCTGGAAGCCCAGACATAAGCTCCAACCCAGCAGCAGATGCAAGCTATTCAGCATAATTCCTTTCTCTCAGCATTGTACCCTGATTTTAGCATGGGTTATAAATAAGATTTGTTCCTTAGGGTTGTTAAGGATGTGGCTCTGCAGAGAGGATCAGAGCTCCACTTTGTCCTGCATCACATCTCCTATGGTCAGATGCCTGAGAGGACCATGCTGGAGCCCGGATGCTGGACGATCGAGGAAATCAGTTATCCAAAAAGTGCTCTGGAGCTCTTCTGAGCTTCTGTGAATTAGTGCTTATGTTGCGGAGCTTGCTGAACACCTTTGCCTCCCTGAGATCTCTGCTGGGTGGGGGTGACAGCTGCTCCCGCCCGTGGCCTGGCATGGCCAGCTGGAGGGACAGGACCGTGCTGTCCCCAGGGACGTCCCCCTTCCCTGGGCTGCAGGGAGGCAGCGGGCGAGCGGCAGTGCTGGGCAGAGGGCTCAGGGAGCCCCTGGGAGAGTGCTGCCCTCATCTTAGAAAGCTGAGCTTTCGTGGTGCTGTTTGCAGGGCAGGCAGCCGGCCAGACAGCTGGATTGCCATGGCAAAGACAGTGTCTGGCCTTTTTAAAAGAGAAACTTGCTAGATTTATGGGCGGGAATGGATGTAGTCCTTCTGGAGTTGACGCGGTCTAATGAATGAGATGGGGAGTAAAATACTTTATACTTGCTATCAGGGGTTAACGACTCCTGCCCTCTCCGTTTTCCCCTGCTCATGTTTACCCTCTCCCCCCCTCCTTTGCTCCCAGTCCCCCCCGCTGCGCGTCTGTATTTTCCGAGCAGTGGCACCACCTGGTTTGTTTTCTGTGTCAGGTATATTACAGACTGTCTGTCAGAGGTTAACTGCCCCAGCCAGCTCAGCCTTTTCTCTTATTGTACCTGGTCTAGACTCCCTCCCTGCCTGGATGCCTCTTGTTATGTTTCCCAGAATGTAACTGTACCTGGAGAAAGCAGCTTTTTTGGTCCTTTTTAGTTTTTTCAGTGGTTAACCGGATGGTGAGGATGGTGTCTCTGCCTGCTCGTGCTCTTGGGAGCCCGCTCTGCGTGCCTCCGTCACTCTGCCTGCCCGTGTGCTAGAGCCTGAAAGACCTTACAGCACAGAAGTGCACTTAAGTTACTTGTTTGAGACTATGTTTGCCTTTTCTGCTTCACACTGATGTGAATTTTCCTCTGTTGATGCCGACTCTGGCTGCGTCCCCAGTCCATATCAAAGAGGTCAATAACCCTCCCCAGCTGCCTACATGGAAGGCGAACTTCAGCTTGCAGCTCAGAGAGGAGCTCTGGCATGGTTGTACAGGTGCTTGGCCTTAACCCTGAAAGAAGCAGGGCCTTCTGTTCTGGGCCAAGAGTATATCTGGGCCCTAGAGAAGGTACAAAAAGTCCTGGCTTCTTTCAGGGTTGAGGCCAAGCAAAGAGGACAGTAGGAGGAGATTTAATACAACTGTTTGAAGGGCAGCTACGAAGATGACGGGATCAAACTCTTCTTGGTAGTGGCAGGTGATACAGTAAGGGGCAATGGCCACAGATTGCCGCGTGGGAGGTTCACGTTGGACATGAGGGAAAACTTTTTTCCTGGGAGGGGAGTGCAGCACTGGCACAGGCTGCTAGTGGAGGGGGAAAGGAGGGAAATCTTCCTCCCTGGAAGTTTTTAAGACTCAGCTAGAAATAGATCATCTCACACACGGCTTTTCCTCAATAGGCACTGGCACAAGCTCAGGTACACAGTTGCTCGATGGTCTCAGCACTGTGTCTCTCTTAGCAGCCTCATAAACTACACACAAACCCATCCCCTCAAGAAAACTGAGCACGTTTTACTGCAAATCTGAAGGGCCAACCCAAAAGATCCCTTGCATCAACTCTCCAGTCTGTGAAGGAAATACCAGCATAAAGCTGCCCTTGGTGCAACCCCCCTGCACATCCACAATGGGATGGAGACCTTTAATTGTATCTCCACAAGCTATTTTGCCGTTGGATCGATGCCTTGTTTTGTAAATGGGAGAAATGTCTGTATGAACAATTCCTGTTCTCCTAGTAATATGGTTATTGTCTGCGAGATTCCTTTCTCTGCTGGTGCAGCAGCTAGGAATTGTGTGATGGATGATGGACTGGATGATCCCAAAATTAAGGTGTTGTAATGCTGCCTGGGAAAATGAGGCTTCTGTGTTCCTAGGTGGGGCCATCCTTTAACGGGACGTTTCCTGGGGCTCACTGTTTGTATGCTGCTCACCTTCTGTGTCCCTGACTGATGATCCTACAAATTTGATACGCAGAAGTGCAAAGGACCACCAGCAGCCACTTTATTCAATAAGAGCAGTATGCTGAATGCATAAAGTAGTATATAATGCTAAGTACCGTGAATAATCCTGTCCAAGGCATATCGAATCGGGCTCTGAAAATTAGTGGGCACTTTTGACCTCCTTTCTGTGCCTCAGCTCCTTGCCTATAAAATGGGAAGTGTACCCCTTTCCCATTTTGCAGGATGAACAGTAATTGATTACTATTGGGCAAGCACTCATATATTACATTGAAGCGTTCTTTAGAAAAACCTAGAGAGAAATTATTAATCCTGCCTTCGGAGCAGGTTTGGGTTGCAAAAGAAGGCATAGACAGACACAGTGCATAGTGAGGGCAGAGCAAAATATAGAATAGCCGCTCATTCATTCAGCACTGTTACTGTGTGTGAATAAGATATGTAAAAATGGTCTGAAATGATGCTGTAATTAAAGACCCTATCGTGAGATGTAAGCACAAGAGGGCTGTAGTGAGATATCTGCTTTCCTTAATTGGCAGTGCTTGATTTTGAAGCCCAGATGCAGATTTCTTTAAAATGTCGTTTAAAGTATCATAGAATCATTGAATCAGAGAATCATTGAGGTTGGAAAAGACCTTTAAGATCACCAAGTCCAACTGTTAACCTAGCACTGCCAAGGTTCCTCAGGACAGAAAGTGTATGCTCAAACAAAGGTCTTTGATTAGCCAGGAATTGCATCCCTTTTTGCTTTTCAGTCTTTTAAATGCATTAATTCTTAGAAGGCAGTGCCCAGAAACGAAACGCTTACCAATACAGGTATTAATGTGACTTCAGAGAAAGACTCAAATTGTAGGAGTTTTGGAAAGAGCCTTCTATTTATATAACTGAATCAGAGACAGTAACTACATCAGGTGACTCAAAGTACACAGCAAATACAAATATCTGGATTAATAGATACAGGAATCAGCTAAAATAAAATCTATAATTCAAGTGTATTTATGCAATACACTGGAAAATTTCAATAAACAGCAAAATCTGAGTGCAAGTTATTGAGATTAAGGTTTGGTTGTTTTTTTTTTTTCCAAGCGATTCAAGATGAATAGAGGATCCTAAATACAATGGATTAATTGTTAAACACTAGAGTTAAGTTTCCTCACTGGAGCAGTAGGCAAAAGGATGGAGGTTTGTGATGCAGAACAACACAGATGAAATATGAATCAGAAGCAGTTCTTAGCTCAAAAGTATCAGCAGGACTATAGTTGGTAATAATAAACAATACTGTGTTGACATGCATTTTACCAAGGTTAGGTTTGATTTTTGTCGCCAGAAATATTTTTCCCTGGCCCTGCATTTGCTGCATTTTTTCCAAGTATTTTGCATTGCCTCTTAGCCTGTGGAACACTAGAGCATCTCTAGCATCACTGCGTGTCTCTTTGCCAAGTTCCAGGAATAGAAGAACAGCTACCAAGAAAGGTCGTTTTTCTGGTATTCCAACTTGCACAGTGAAATGCAAAGCATTTGAAAAATAAGTCTGGGAACTTGGCTGGTGCTCCTTGGGGATTACCCATCCCTTACCCATTCCCTTTTTCACAGACCTAATGGCAGAACTGAAATGGGAAGGTTTCATGAGAAGAACAAGTTCCCTGGCTGGTTTCATACTTCTCCATTGAGGAAGAGTAACGCCTCGCTCAAATAGTGCATGGTATCAGATTGTCCTCTGCCACCTTCTACTCCCAGGCATATGGCTACCAGATACTGACTTACGCACACATGAAGAGGAGACTGTTTTCCGTCTCGTGGTATTGTGGTGCCGTCAGCCCCCTCAGACCAAAGCAAGATATTGCTTAGCAAGGCACTTTGGGACTCCCGAGCTGCTGCTGTCTCAACCATGCTGGGATGCTACAGGACATAACATGAGACCATCTTTCAGGTCTAATTGCTACCCAGAGAACAAGGAGTGCAGTCTTATATTTGCTGGTGTACCAGTCTTTGGCAGAAGTAGCAGCAGTTTCTGGGCTGGGACACTTTTTCCTTGCATTTTAGTGTGCTGTTATAGCTTAGAAGGGGAAGAGGTGTACCCCTTATAGTAGGTTCCTTTTATCCTTCCAACTTTGATCCCTTCTGCCTTTCTTTTGTACTTATGAGTGCTTGATGGGCTGGGAGTGTCAAATTTGTCTTGGCAATTTTGCAACCAAGTTTATCCCTGTGGGCTGAACACAATGCCAGCCTGGGCAAACATGTGAACCGAGGTGGTGGGTTAGAGCTGGCTGTTTTTTCTCTGTTTTACTTAGACCCCTGTGGATGGATTGGGATTATTCTTTGGATCACAGGTTATGCAGAAGTGCCTTCAGCCTGGATAGGGAGACAGCATGTACTATAAAGGGGGAAAACAAATCGGTGAGCCAAAGAGAGTCCGTTCAAAGCACTGCTCTCTGTGTTCTCAGAGGGATATTTCTGGGGCATTCAGAATACACAATATTGGCAAGAAAAATCCGTTCCGTATTTTTTCTTGCTAGCCTGTTCTAGAGTTCTCCCAGGGAAAGACTCTGATTTACCTCAGTGGTCCTTGTGCCCTTTCAGCTTGAATAACACTGCAGGCTTTTCCAGACACCCTTAAGTAACATGAAGGTGACCCATGAACTGAACTAATAAACATTACCAGTCGAGCTCCTTAGGATCAGACTTCATTGTCTCACTTTCACCACCACTTTTGGTTACTCCAGGCACTCAGAATCAGGGTCCTGATTTTTTCTCCGTTACTGTTATTTCTCTGCTGTGTTTTATCAGCCTCTCATTAGGCTTCAACTGATACTCATTTTTCATGGGAGCTAATTTTTTTGACCCATGCAAACAATTAATGGTTATTCTTAGAGTGTAATGTCTTGCATGCAGCTGCCTTTCATTACCATGTTTCTGAGGCCCCCCTATTATTTTGCCTCCTCAATAAAGCCTTATGTGATGTTATAGTCACAGATAGCACAGCAAAAACTTTGCAAGTCTGAAAGAACAGAGTGGAAATAGTCATCAGGAGCTGGAGGCTTCAGTCTTGTTGCATGGCTGCTGCCTGCTGGCCCCTGACTCCTGTAGAGCAAGAACTGGAGTTCAGTGACAGTGCAGTGGTGAGGGACTTTCTGCTGATGAATCTGGAGTCTTGGTGGCCACCAACATTACTCCTGAGTGTAAATCATTCAGCTTTTCCTTTTTCCACATTTACCAGATGGCTGGGTGGGGTTGTGGGTCTAACATGCAAGCCAAGTGGCTGGGGAAGGGCAGAGCTCGCTGGGATGGGTTTGATGCTTGTGAGACTGGGGCATTATTTCAGAGCAAGCATTTGGGCTTTCTCCTGCATTAAGTTTGGAGGAGCAGTGCTGACTTGCAAGGCTGCCATGAAACTCATTTGCTTGAATTTTTCTCTTTTGGTTTGTTCATTTGTTTTTCCTTAAAGACCCTCATCTTTAGTAAACCCTTCCACCCAACAAGGAGTAACTGGGACTTTGCTAGAGCCTAAGGTGATGGTCTTAAATTGTCCTAAATTCTTTATTCTTCAAGTGAAGAAACAGCAATAAGTAGGAAAATGGGCCTGCATTTCTTGGGGTGAACGAAGGAGCAGCTAACACTGCCTGGAGCAACGTCCATCTTGGGTCAAGTGGTGCACAGCTACCAATCGTGCGTAGTGTCTACCAGTAATCCCACAGCTGCATCCTTCTCCATATAAAGCAATTTACTGAGGAGTTAAAATAAGTTCCTTTCATCACTAAAGCAAGGTTTTTAAGTTTGCTTCAGATATGTTACATACAGGTTTTTTAAGTACAGCATTTTAGACTCAGTTCTGCAAAGAGGCTTACCTTTGTGGCTTGCATTAAAATAAGCAGGTACTCAAATCTTCACAGAATTGATGCTCTCAGTAGAGCTGGCCAGATAATTTTCTGTTGCAACAGTTTTCAAATGGTTCAATGGCTGCCAAAACCCAATAAAAATAGTTTAAGAAAAGACACTTTTTAATTTTAAAACAAAAAGTAGGAAAATGTTGAGGAAAAGGATTTTTTTTTTTTTTTTCATTTTCCTCTAAATTTTTTCATAGGAAAACAAATAATTTCCTGAGTAGTTCCAGCTTTAAATAGTTCCTTTAACTGTCTTGGTTTGTTGAGTCGAGAATATAGCAAGCTAAGGTTTTTGGTTTTCTTTTCTTTTTTTTTTCAAGCAAGCACATGTTCACAGAGATTAGCTATGGATAGAGATATGGAGAGAGATACTCTGATACATGCACAGATTTGGCAGATATGACTTTAGCCACTAAAAAGCTTAAACCTACAAAGCAGTTTTGTCAACGATAGAAAGCCAAATGTATTTTTTAAAAATCAGGTATTTTAAATGTATATAAGCCAGCACACAGCTGTTGATTTTAATTTCCAGGGTGTAGCCTAGCTTTTAGAATGGTCATGTTAGAGTCCCCAGTCTGTGAGCCGTTGCACATACGAGTAGCTTTGCACATTGCGGTCTCTTTGGTAATATCTATCCAGTGCCGAAAGCGCAACCTTCGGTTTTGCTCTGTGCCCTGCCTGCGTTCCACCCGCACGGCTGCAGACGTAGGGCACGCCATGGAGGGAGCAGAAGGGCCACCTGCAGTGCATCCCTCTCTGATGTGCTTTCTGGAAATGCTTGAGTCACCCTGCTCAGGGGTTTGAATCTTTTTACTCTACTTATACCGTTTTTATGTGTTTCAGAACAGGGGCAATTTCTTACTCTGCAGCAGGCTCAGCATCGCAGATCTTACCAGGGGCCTCTAGGTGCTACCAAACTGCAGATATTAAGAACAGTTTGTAGGCCTGGGCACCAAAGTTTGTTACAACACTTATTTATTACCAGTCATATAACTCATTCATGGTAAACAATGCAGGTTTTATTATGTGTAAGTAATAGGAGACCTTTGCTTTTTCCACTAACAAACATGCCATGGGTAATTATTCCTGTATTAAAACGACATGTGGACATATTTGCGACATGCAACAGTTCCATTTCTTTGAAGAGAAGTATTATTCTAAACAAGGTTAGCCACCATTTATTTTGAGGGGCTCTTGCATTTCTGTGTTCGAAGCGCTTTGCGGCTTTCCTTGTCTATTTGATAATCATTAACATGTTCCGTCGTTAACCTTCAAGCAGCTTTGCCTGAAACTTTATATGCAACTTCTCAAACATTTGTCTTGCATTGCAGACTGTGGTTTGCTGGGGCTGTTTTTATGATCACTAGTGGTAAAATCAGGAAGATGAAAAATGGGTGTGTATTGAAGAGCAGCGTATCCAGCATTCTAGGTCTTAAATTAGTGTGATGAGCATAAACATTGCAAACAGAGCTTTTTCAACTCGATTGCAATTATATTTGAAATTACCTACAATTACCAGTAACCATCTCAAAGCTAGAAATTAACTTTGTAGGCTCTCCTCCAGATGGATCAGCTGTTAAACGTGCTGTCTCGTGCAGCTGAATGGAGGGGAGAAAAAAGGCTGAGGAGGCGTCTGAGTGGCAACTGTGCTGTCTTCTAGCTGAAGCAGGGCTTGCGCTGCCTGTCATGAATGTGCGTGCTTTCACTTTGAAATAAACCCGTGCCGCTTTTTCAGACATAGTTTGGGAAACTGTGGCTTTGCTGACCTCAGCGGACTCTAACCCTGGAAGCTGGTGCAGAAAGTGACCCTTTATTTTTGCTGTGCAAACTGGCAGGGGGACTGCTTCCCCTTTAGCGTGTAAACCTGCATGTGGAGGCTGGGGAGGAGTCAGGCCCTGGCTGCTCCCCTGGCCCCACTCCCCGCCGATCCTGCTGTTAAAAGGCAGAAGCAAAGCTCCTCTGCAGCACTCAGGGTTGCTGGGGGGACAACTCTTGTCTTTCCAAATGGGAACCCCATCCCTCCATACCCCGCCCTGCACTGGATGCTGTGCAGTTTGCAGAATCCAACATCCAGAGGTGAATTAACGTGAGCAGGAAAATATCTCTGAGCAGCTACTGGAGAAATGAACACACTGCACTGACTCTTACGGTAGTGTTTGGGTCTAGCAGAGTGCCCTCCCTTCCTGCGTGGAGCTTGGTGAGCTGTGCTGGTGGAGAGCAGGCTGTCCATGTCTCCTTCCCCTGACTCAAGTCATGAGCAAAATTTATGGCATGAGTTACATTTATGGCAGATCCACTTACTGCCTGACCAGCTAGAAAGTAATATTTTCTAATTCCTGCTCTGCTTGATGATTTCCTGCTGTTATTTCTTCAACTGATCTTCATAATTCATTTGGCTAACTCTATACGAATTTCTTCCATAGCCACTGTGGCCAGGGAAGTTCAGACTCTTCTCCCTTTTCTTCCCGAATCAATCAGTGCACAAGGATGTTGCCGTGGCTCCGTGGCTGCAGTGGACTTCACAGATTTTCGGCCGATGGAGCTGAAGGAGGTATTTTGCCCAAAGCATCTCAGAAATGCTTGTGATTTCAGTTTCCAACATGACTCCGAGCTGGGGAATGAGAACGTGCCAGGAGTGTCAGTGACAGCTTTAGAAATGGATTGTTTGCATAAACTTGAAAACAGTACAAGCATAAATGTATTTCCTTTGTTTAACTTTTCACTCTTGTTTACTCGTCTCTGCTTCTAAAAGGCTTTGCAAGTAAACTCTGCAAATCTTTAAGCTTCACAGGCATTAATGGGGGCTGGGAGTTCTGGGATGGCTCCTTGGCCCTGCTGTCTGGGAGCTGAGGTGCGGGGTAGGGCCGTAAGGCTCTGATCCACAAGCCATCGGAACCAGCAGGAAAGATTTTTACTCACTCTGCCTTGGAAACCTCTGTGCCCTTGGGGTTTCGTTGGCTCCCCTAGGACAGCACCCATCTCCTCGGTGCTGTGAAGTGATGTCTGTAGAGCTCTGTGAGTCTCAGCCCCTTCTCCATGTGCTTCAGGGGTCTATGGGCAATGCAGAAAAGGGACCCGCAAACCAGGCAGGCCCAGGGTTTCCTCAGTGCAGCTGAGGAAAACAGAGGCTTCTATGGACTGTAGTGCTTGTTCTATGCTAGAGAAAAACTACTTAGGCTGTAAGTTTATGAGGGAAATAACTGATTTTTAGTCCCGTGTTTTACAGCACCAGTGCAGTGGAGTCCTGGTCTATGCACAGTGGGGAGGAGGGAGAGGAGCTTCAGCTATACAACAAATGAAAATCCAGGTGTCCTGGTGCCTTTTATAACAATTCCTCCTCCGCTGCACTTACCCAGTCAGTCACTGTATTAAACATGTGCATATACCTCTGTTCGGCCTGTCCTTGTTCTGCATGGATTTAAACTGGATGCAGGCATTGGTGGATGACATTTTAAATGGCTGCTAAAACTACCAACTTTCTCCTTGCCTCTTACGGCAGCTATAGGGGACTACAACCCCTTTGGCTTAGGACTGCAAAGAAAGGGAGGACCAGGACAGCATGCAAGCCTCTCGCTTTGGAGCTCCCAGTTAGACTGGAAAGGCCTGAATTCCCCATCCCATAGTTACACACATCACTGGTCCTGGGGAATTTATTTCCTGTGATTGCTGCTCACCTGTGGGAGGAAGGCTCGAAAATCAGTTCAGGCAGAAGTGTTTGGGCCCGGTGCCTGCTAGGCATGTTGAGTAGCCTGCATGTCTTGTGCAGTTTTCAACACTGGGGCAGACCAGAGGCAGCTGTAAATGGGCTCTGGAGCATAGAGAACAGTGCTTTATAACCGGTGGCTCTTTTGGGACTTGCAGACTGCTCCTGCGGGGTCTCTAAAAGTTAACAGAGAAAATTGTCAGAAGGCTCAGATTTGCTCTGCAGGAGGCCACGCTAGCACTCGAGTGTTCACAGGATTTCTGCAGTTCTGGTATGCTGGGCATGACTTGCTCAGAAAAAAGATCTGCTCTTGCAGTTAAGGCTCTGAACTGACGTGTGCAAGAGCTGGGTTCTCTCAGATTTCCAGAATGACACTGGACAAGGTACTTAAGCCCAAATCTGCAAGGAATACTTTGTAGCTTGATTCCTGTTGAAATAAATAGGAATGAAGTGTATGAACATCCCAAATCTGCAAAGAATACTTTGTAGCTTGATTCCTGTTGAAATAAATAGGAATGAAGTGTTTGAACATCTTTGTGGATCTGAACCCTTACCCGTTCTTAAATGAAAATTTCATCAACTTTCTGCTTGTCTAGTTTATTTAGACTAAAAATTTGTGAACATAAGAACTCTTTTCTCGGTGCATATGAATGGAGCCTGGCATAAACTCTGTCGCAGCCAAATCCTCCAAGTGCTACCACATCAGATATGTCAGAGAGTCTTGTGTTAAATGAGCAAGAGCCTGCAATGTGACAAGTGTTACACCTGCATTTTTGGTCATTGTTTTTAGCCTGATTTCCTAAGAGGAAAGAAAAATGTACACAGTCATGCTCTGTGTGACTGTTTGGGTGTGTGGGTCCCTGGCCCTGCTGTTTGCCTCCATCACACTCTATCCCTAGGCCAATTTCACCCAAATCTGAAAGAGTCTCAAAAATATTCACTTTTGCTTTACGGCCAGGCGTTGGAGAGAGACCTAATTACTACTCCTAGCGCAGAGAAAGCTAAGCTCAACCCTTGTTAGACATCAGAAGATGGAAGAGAGCAGGAAAGCAGGAAAAGTTTAGAACACAGTGTAATGTAAGTGAGTACCGGAGAATCCACCCTTCAATTAAACAGGTAATTTTATGTGGATTCTGTAGTGTTTAGTATGATGCA
This sequence comes from Pelecanus crispus, assembly GCF_030463565.1. Taxonomy (NCBI): domain Eukaryota; kingdom Metazoa; phylum Chordata; class Aves; order Pelecaniformes; family Pelecanidae; genus Pelecanus; species Pelecanus crispus. The sequence continues at coordinate 70,783,833 of NC_134648.1, forward strand.
CAGCGGATGATGATTTTCTTTCAGCTGGAGCACCCCTCTCTCTCCCATGAGGATTCTCTGGCGTCTTATACAGGAGAGGCTCACATTGCAAGCACAATTCAGTTAAACAATTGGTCAGTCATCCACAAAGCATAAATCTAAAGGAAGCCAGGCTTCATGAGGCCCAGAGCTCGCCTCACTCCTCTTTCTCTTATGTGAGCACCTCAGTGAAGAGAGGCAGCTTACAGCCTCGGGGAGTCAGTCTGGGGATCTCCGGACACATCAGGTCAAGCAATTTCTTGCATAAGTGACCCCGGCAAGGTCAGGCTAATGACAAGTCTGCAGGACCGCTCGTGCCAGTAGTCGCCCACCATTGTATAAACTCTTGTCCTCAGCAAATGAATACTCCTACCTGCCTCGTGTCCTATCTGAGGAGCTGTGACTAATCACAGCTGCTGAATCTTGCAGGAAATCGATATCTGCTGTCAACATTTTAATTCTCTGAAATTGCCTCTTACATCAAAATAAGCCCTGCAGTCTTCTGACTGACACAGGTTTCATCTGATACCACACACCTTATGGTTATATATGACCTTGCACGGGAATAATCAGAGATGGTATTTATGAACAAGCATCTCCGAAGAAAACAATAATTTGGAGATCTGCTCTCCTTCCACCTCATAGAAATCCAGTTTTCCAAGAGGGCTTAAGCACTCACCTGAACCTCCCCAGCACCTTCAGAGAATTTCAAGCAGGTTCCCAAAACCTTTTGCCAGTTTGGGGCAAAAGTTATATACTATATAACAATAAATAACAGAAGTTATAAAATAACAAAAGTTATATATGATATAACAATATATAGTTATTACTTTTTCTTCTCTTTTAAAGACTGCAGCGGTCCCAACAGTCCCTTTTCCAGACACAGGCCTTGGAGTAGAATATTAATCGAGTGCATTCACTAAGCAAGGAGGATTTTACACATCTGTAATATATGTGGTCACCCTGAATCTTTGCCTTGCCTCCCAAACTAAATGGCTGGGGTAGGTGGGATGCTAAGCAATATTCAGACTTTGGTGAGCCTCTAACCTTGTCAGATGTGTATTAACACTGTCATGTGCATAAAATTATTCGGTGTAACAGTGTGGTGGTTGTAGCTTTGCCTAATCCTGCCTCCTTTACCTTTCTGTAAGTCAGTACCACCATCTGCTCTGAAAGCTGTGCACCAGCCGCTTGTCCCCTGCAACACCAGATGAAGCCTTTCTAGGGCTCTGTTCTGGATCATCTCGTGGTCATATGGGGCAGCCTAAGAAGCAAGGAAAACCCTTCTTACTCTCCAAGGTTGCTGTCTTGTCTGCTAGATTACAGCTGCAAAGAAAAAAGCTGCTTCTAAGCTTGGATTGTGCATATAACGGTAAAAAGCTCAGTTGCTATCATTGCTCATTGAAGGATGACTAATGTGAAAGTACTTTTCTTGAGCTGCCTGGTAGGTCCATGTTTCGGCTTTGTTCAGTAAAGCACTTAAGCATGTGCTTAAAATTAAGTGTGCTGCTGACTGGTGGCCTTGGACAATAAATATGCTACTGGAAAAGTATCTGGACCATACATTTATTAGGGTGTCTAAAAGCCCTGTTATTTCTTCTTCAGTTCTGAAGTAAATCACGTCTTTCAAAAGCCACAGTTGTGGGTAAGTGACTGATTTTGATAGGCGTTGCATATTGCAGCTATTGCTGATTTTAAATAAACTTATAGATGCTCAGTACATCCACAAATGAGACACAGCTTGGCTCCTTTCAGTGGTTTGGTGTTTTTTGAGAAATCTCTCTTTGAACTACCCATCTGCAGGCTTTTTCTTTTTACTGTCTGTGTGGCCATCCTGCAATTACCTATGGGTTTATGATCCTTCTCTAGAGAACAAGTTGGTTGGACAGTCTGACGATAAAGAAAGATGGGGGTGATAAAATGGGGCAGAGTATGATATCAGTTACAAGTGTCACATGAGTGTCCCTCCAGATTTACACTGCTGCAACTTTGCTCTGGATCTGGCTCCAAGATTTGCCATAAATGGCCATTTCGATGATTTTGGAGTTTAGTCTGTTGAATAAAAATCTACCATCAAGGGTTTGGGGCTTTTGTGACGGCAGTGAAGACAGACTGGAATGAGCAACTCATTGGCAAAGCAAGCGGAAGGTAAATCTGTGGGAGTGGGAGGACAAAACTAAACCATGTTTTTAAAGGCTTTATGACTAGCAATTTCTTTCCTTAAGCCCTGCTTCAGTGCTGGGCAACAGTAAACAATGAATGAGCCATAGTTGCCTCTGAAATGACTTGACCATGCAAAGAAAGGCTGCAATTCTCCAAAGCGGCAAAAGATTTTGCGAACCTGGTTGAAACGCTCTGAAAGGGCTGGGGAGGTTTAGATGAGTGCTTAAGCCCTCTTGGAAAACTGGATTTCTATGAGGTGGAGGGAGAGCAGATCTCCAAATTATTGTTTTCTTCGGAGGTGCTTGTTCATAAATACCATCTCTGATTATTCCCGTGCAAGGTCAAATGTTCAGTTCTGTGAAAACCCCTGAAAACAAACAAGTAGAGGGATGAATTTGGGAGCTGAAGTGAGCACATGTAAGTCAACGTGAATCAATGGTGTTGCCCAAATCTGAAGTCAGTGCAGAGCTGGGCCTTAAATCAGCTATTTTTAGCAGTCAGTAGTGCAAGAGCACAATCAGTCTATATTTACATCAGATAATATTTGTGTTTAGTATGTAGTTACACATATAATTAACAGTTTGACATCACATCCTGCTGGGTTGACATCTGTAGAATTCAAAAAGGGCTCAGGCTTTCCAAAGAGTGTTTTTGTTTCAGGTTAGACATGGTCTGATTGTCTAAATTAAAGACACGTCGAACCACATGAAAAGTTCAGGACAGAAGGTAACCACACAGGACGTGGCATGTGGGCCAGGTAATCACAGTGGTGGAAAGAATGGCCACACTTGTGAGGAGCCTACTCCTCTACAGGCTTTTGGAAAAAAAAAAATGCTCCTTTTTTGTTTTTAGTAGGAAATAAAAATTAGTAAATGCAACCCCTGGCTGCAAGGAAGCACAAATAAAGCAAACCAGATGTTCATTAGCTAATCACTTGCAATTTTTTCCCCTCTTGTTCTTCATGGAGGAAAAGAAAATTGAGCATGTGGGAACTTGCCTGTTGAGAAAACATTTGGATCTTCAGTCATTTATCTGTTTCACCTCTGACTCGGTTCAGGCCTCCATTAAAAGGCAGGCAGGGTGCTATCAGAAAGAAAGGTCAGCGGGGATCACTGCAGATGCTTTTCAGCTGGGGCAACCCTTGAGGCTATCCTTGCTTTTGTGGGCATGGAGAGTCAGTTAAAAACAAAACAGAAAACCAAACAAAAATCCAGTGAGTGCAGCGGAGCTTTGAACTACATCACTTGTGTTTGTCTTGTTCCTAAATTACAGTGTCATTTTTGTGCAGTGCTTGTTATAATCACATACGTACATCAGGAAGTGTGTTTATTACAGTGAATACCAATGAATCCTGAATGGCAAGCTGCTTATTTCCCAGTGTTATCAAAGGAAAGTAACATAACCTTTATTCCTTTTGGATTGATGTAATTTTCTTTTCCTCTATGCTTAAGAGGAGACAAAAATAAGCGCAAGTTTGTGCCGCAGTCAGTGGATTTTATCAACAATAAAATGCTAGTGCATAAAGCCATCTACGTGCATAAGCATCAAACCACATGCCTCTTTGTACCAGTGTTATTACAATAGGCAAAATTACAGTAACTCAGCCAACACCTCCTTCATTAGTGGTACTTGCTTCATGTTTTAACAACATTAATTTAACAGTATTAATTTTAATGCACAATGGCATAACGATTCCTAGGGACCTGGCACTACACAATAGGTTGGGCAGGTGTAAGATCTCGCCTACCAGCAAGCTGAACCATCCTCGTCATATCTTAGTTATCATACGAAAACTGGTTCACTGTGAGCTGCTTTACTTGGGAACATCCATCTGGGAGAGTTCAAACAGTCTTTCTCTGTCAGGGTGAGGATTTTTTTGGGGTTTGTTTTCCTTTCATGCTGGTAGCACTGAGGTTCATGGTCATTCTGCTCCTACGGGAAATGAGCTCCACAGCCATGGGCCAGCTGGCAAGAGGGTGCTTACATGGGGGGGGTCTCTGCTGAGGCCAGCAGACCTGTGGCTCCTGAGGGAAGTAGATGTCAAGAGAAGCCATGGTCAGAAAGAGTAAGGTGGCATCCTGAATAATTTGTGTGAGTCCAGGGAGAAGTTATGCCAAACCTGGCAGCTTTCTTGGATTAGATAGCTGGGCTTTCTAGGCAAGAGGAATGCAATGGGCTATACCTATCCGGACATCAGTAAATCATTTGATGTTGTGCCATTTGCATGTTTATCACAGAAATTGGAGATTAGAACGAGTACTGCTAAGATGCTTGAAGAACTGACTGAGTGACAAAAACAAGTAGCGTTAAAAGGGAAAGTATCTGGCTGGGTATATGAGTGGAGTTCTTCAAGGATTTGTCTTGAGGACGGATCTCATTTAATATTTTCATGAATGACCTTGGCACAAAACATAGCATGTGGCTGAAGCCTGCTGATGACACAAACTTGGGAGGCGTGCCATACAGAAAGAACTGGATGACCTTGAAGACTGGAGTAATAGAAATGAGATGAAATCCAGTAGTGCAAAATGCAAAGTCATGAGTTTACAGAGTAATAAGATTTTCCACTATAAACTGGAGACTCGTCAGCTGTAGATGACAAAGGAGAGGAAACACATGTGGATAGCTCAATCACAGGATGGGCTCTGAAAAAGGTATGTGCAACTTCAAATGTATCCTGGGAAGTGTTTCTTCCTGGAGAAGGTAGGTATGCCATTTCCCAGGAACTGGTGAAACCTCATGTGGCATCCTATGGACAATTCTGGTCCCCATGTTCTTAAAGGGCGAGTTTGACTTGGGCCGCATATAGAAAAGGATGGTGAAGATGCTGGGAGGATGGAGAGCTTCTCCTTTGAGAGAAGAATGAAAAAGCTAAGTTTTTAACCTAGACAAATGAAAACTGAGAAGAAGGGTGATGGCTATACATCTATATGTCAGGATGGTAAACATCAGAGAGGAAAATACGCTATGCAAGTTAAAGAACAGACAGCTAAATGGGTACAAATTGGCCTGAGTACACTAGGCTCAAATCAGAGGAAGGTTTGTGACTATGCAGAGCAGGGAGGCTCTGAAACAGCCTTCCAGTAGCAGCTGGGGACAAATACCACCTTGTTATAGGAACAAGCTTGGCATGTTTGTGGAAAGGTTTATAACACCTGGGCTTAGAAGATATGGACTTTAGAGGTGGTATCCTGGGGAGTGCTGAGCCTTGAATGACTTGGCTTTCAGTGTGATTTAGACCATTGGTCATATCAGAAATCTTTTCGTGGCTAGTAATTTCCTTACCTGGACAAGACCTTGTTTTCAAGGAGCTAACATCATATTTGGTAGGGGTGGTGAGCTGGTCATGTCTCAGGGTGCTTTAGTATTTACTCAGGTTTGTATAGTTAGAGGTTGGTGGGAATCAGATGTTTTATGTTTGGACTCCCTTAGTGTGTTCACCGGTTCAGTTAGTGGACACTTCACTTGATCCTGTGGTTTCTGTGTGTTGATTCTGAGTGTGGTGTGTATCTTTTGGGTGTTTGAGTTGGTTTATGTTCCTGGGTGTCTACATGACCCGATTAATACTCCCAGGTTAATGCAAATGCAAACAGAGACCACAAAGGAAGGTCTGGCCAAAAATTGCATATTGTACAGCATATAACTGGCTATCACTGTGTTCATCAGATAAATAAGAAATGAAATACATTAACCCAGCAATGATCAGGGAGTACAGTTGTTAGTCCATTGGTGGCTAAAAATTAAGTATTTAGCTCTGGAGTAGCAGTAACAGATAAATATCAGCATTGTTATTTTCAACTGCTAGGCAAAACCAGCTCCTTGTCTTTGTTGGATCCCTTGTTGTACTTCCTGAACAAGCTTTCCGTGGAGCTCCAAGGGGCCTTCCATCCTTGCCTTAAATGTAGTCATTTCAACTCCAGAGCTGAGAAACTCCAGCTTAAACAAACCTATCCATCCTCTCAACTGCATTTCCCAAGACAGGTCAAAAAGACCCATGGACTGTTAAAAAAACAAACTGAAAGAGAAACAGAGAGAGAGATGTCAGTGAAATCCAGGCTCTGGAAGAGCTAGCAGGAATGTCTCCAGCCACTCCTACAGGGGTAGATTTCAGAGGTGCTTCTGAAAAGCTGGCTGTTGACTTCAAAAGAGAGGAAAATAAATTAGAAGAAGGTAGAAGTGGTTTCAGAATAGAAGATTTCTGTCCCTGCATGTCGCCTGATGCACTGACCTCACGCATCCTGAGCAGGTGCTGGAAACAGAAACCTCCAACCGGAAAGGTGGGCTCATTTCGCTGCTGTGACTCAGTCTTACAAAGCATCGCACAAGCTTGTCTTGAATCAGCAGGCACCTGAATGTCTGTGAGACATGAGGATGCTGATTGTTCCATTGATTTCAGTGGCTCTTTCAGGGTTAAAGTTAAGGCATTGCTGGATCAGAGCCAGCCTAATCTGCCTTGCTAGATGCTGGCCCAAAGCAATTCCTGAAAACTCTTTTCTTTCCATCAGCCAACCCCTTGACTTGCAAACTATCAACTACTTGGAGCTGCCTAGGCTGTATGTTATTTTCTGCTACCTTGCAGTTTCCTGCAACACTGTGATTAGGAACTTGCGTAAATTCTCTTCCAGTATTTCACTTTTGGAGTCCTCCTACCGTGGACATTTCAATAGCATAGCCCAGCACATCTGGCCACTTTTAATAACCCCAGGGAAACCATGTCAGTTTAACACTCAAATCTCTCTTCCTTTGCTTTACTAACCAAAGTGTTGCGCTCCACAAAAAGGTCGGAAGGGATAGTGATTGCAAAGAGCAAAATTTGTCTAATGTGAAGTAAGGAAGAAGTCAAAGAAAAGATAAAGGAGGCTTTTTAGCCTACGGCTTTCCTCTGGCTTGTTCTGACCTAAAGTACAGTGAGTACTTAGCATTGCTGTGGAGGTGGGCAAACACTTTCTTCTGTAGATGACGATTGCCATGGTTCAATGGGTGCTCACACTACCTTCTTTCAGTGTATATGGAGTGGAGACTAAAGTGGATTAGGTACTAAATTAAGTTGGATGTTTCCATCAGGCACAGTGCATGGCAGAAGGACTGGGTGAGAAGAAGTAGCTGACAATAAACAATAAACCTGGATTTTTCAGTCATCTGGCATTGCCTTCCTTGCAGGGAAGTGAGCCCAGCCTGCCTAGCCATAGCTGTCAGTGAGTGGAGAGTCAAAGTTTTTCAACCTTTCCCTTACAGTCTTTCATGGGTGAAGGTCCTACATCATCCCTAGGTGCTCCAGCCATTTGGAAAATGCTGCTAATTAAGAAGATGGCTATGGGCCCCTGCTGAGATTGCTCACAAAGACCTCCTGTCTCCACAGAATCATCTCCTTATAAAGATGTGGCAGATCTAATCTGCAAAGACCCTTCGTTGCTGAGAGGCCACCACTTCCCTCCAAGAGACTCGGCTAAGGGTACGGAGGCAAAGCCATGACGAAGCCGTGGTGCTCTGATTCCCTGGCTGAAGAGGTATGTGAGAAGGGAGGCTTTTGCTGTGCTAAAGAGACCAGGATTTACTGGGCTGCTGAAGCAGAGAGGGGCAGTCTATCTACTGCTCCCTTTGCCCAGGGCATATTGGCTTTTTGTACAGGTTTTGAAAGCACCCTTCATTAAAAGAGCCATTCCTCCCTCCAAATTAGGTGGAATCCAGCACTGAAAGAATCCAGCCCAAGTCCCAGTTTATTTCTCCATAAAACATCTGTATTGTTCTTCCAGGATGGCTCTGCCAAATGAGTCCTCAATAAACCCAAAACCTGGCAATAGACAAAACGCTAAAAAGCGCCTTTTTAATATGGAAAAGTATCCTGCAGTGTCGCAGTCTTCCAGTGGAGACCACCCCCTACCCCTGAGAAATGCAGAATAGCACCAGGCCCACAATTTGCCTGGGGTAAAGCAACAGAGCTGGGCCTGTGCTGATTTACTCCAGCCAGAGGATCTGGCCTACAGTTTCTCTGGGTTTTTTTCCTTTTGTTTTTTTTCCTAAAGATCCTTAACTTCTTTTTTCCTTTTTTTTTTTTTTTTTCTTTTTTCCTGTGGATAGAAGCTTTGCAAGTTCCTTCTTTTATTGTTAGCTCATTTGGCAGGAGCAGCCAAGCAACAAAAGTGTTTTATTTGGAAATAGTTGAGGGGGAAGTCGACAATGTCTGAGCTCTATTCTGATTGCGTGAGCGCTGGGAGGTTTTCACCTCTGCTTCCAGGCTGCACCAGGCTGGGATTATCTCATTTGATTTCATTGGATCTGTGTGCAGTTAAGAAATGGGGAAAATTAAAGGTTAGTGAAGTTTGCCTTTGTGTCACACTAGAAGCTTTTAGTTATTTAAGTGTAAAGTGCTCACTCTCTCTTCCTTCTCTGTGGACTGAAATACCATGCAATGTTCTACTTAGCTGATTTGAAAGCGTAATGTGACTTACACAGCTTATATTCCATTGCAGAAGACATCCTGAGAAAGAAGCACAGGGGAGATGCCTATATTGGCTAAAGTGGGAAAAATGTAGTGTGTGAAAGGCACTGATAGCTGAAGCTCCTCCATCTGAGTAGCATGCTCAGAAATGCTAACTCTTTTATGGCCAGCAATAATACATGCTATTATTTTGATCCGTGATGTTGCCTATGTCTGTTGATTTCTTTCCAAATCTTTAAGACCCCCTTCACAAAAACTCCACTCAGCAGAGATTAAAGGCTCCACTCAGCAAAGACTCAAAATAAACCAGAAATAGTGCATTAATGCAGGCAGATCTTTTCTCTTTTCTTCCATGCTTGAGGCTCCTGCGAATTGGTCGGGATCTGCCCCTTTTTGTGCAGTGCGAAGTGCACACATGAGCTGAGGTTTGTCTTTCCTGCTGTGCTCTGCAGGGCCAATTCAAAATAGCTCAGGGCCAGATTTCTAAGAATTCGGCACCCACAGTCAGGGCCAAGTAAGGAAGTCCAAGTGATCTTAATGTAATGAGTAGGTAACGGATTGCGGCATGGGGAGGAGCCGTGTATCTGTGTATGTTTATGTGGGTGTTAAATGATTCACCCAAGGCCAAAGAGGCCCTCAGTGTCAGCACCCAGATTAGTCTTTCGGAATATGGTCTCAAGAGCCCAGCACCCTGGGCTGGGAGCAGCTTTTCAGCCCCTCGTTTTCCACTGGGACAGTTGTGATGAGATTTTCAGAGCATGGTGCACATGGGCATGCCGAGCTGCTTTTTGTGGTATCTCAGTGGGAATGGGGTTCCTCGGGGGGGCTCGCCCTCTGCCTAAGTGCTGAGCTCTTCAGAAGCCAGCCCTGACCCTGATAGCCTCACTGGCCTGGGGTTGGGACACGGAGCCTCTATGCACCTTCAAAACTTCCCCAGCCACCGCCTGAAAAAATGTTCCCTCCTTCACTGGTGAGTTAGTAGAGTTAATTAATTGATGCTTCTAAGACAATGTGATGAGAGAAAATGCTGTTTACCAGATAAATATTACTAGCGCCCTGTGGGCATTTGCAATTCCAATGTGCTGTTCCTTGGTGTCATTGCTGCAGGTCATTACTGTAGAGCTGATTAGATGGCTGTCAGATGCTTTCCACCCCCAAGAAACCAACGCTTGCCGTCAGAAAATGCACTTTCCCAATCAGTTGTTGGGTTCTCTATAGCTTGTCGCTCCCTAGATCACAGGTCGGGCCTCCAGAATTGCAAGAGTCTTTTAAAAATCATGAGATGGTTTTATTCTGTGAATGCTACTTTTAGCCTTTAGCTGTGTCCAGGCCACCTCCTGAAAAGTGTTTTCTTTAAGACCATAAGGACCACAGATTTTTTTCTTAAAGTGAAAGTGCTGGATAGAGCAGCACGTCAGGAGCTTGGGTTTCACGTAACATCGGGGAAGATTTGCAGTAAAATCACAAGAGTTGGCAGCAGAGGGGTTTTCTTTCTGAAAGGGCCAGCGCAGCTCGACACGCAGGCGTTCCAGAGAAGAGCAGCTCCTTCGCTGGTGCAGCTCCAGCTCCGCCGGTGCCAGGGGAAGGATGCAAATTTACAGTCGCTGAGGATCTGCTGCTCTCAGGCTCCTTGCTGGTCAGCCTCTTCTGCTTTTTAAGGACCACAGAGAAGCACTAGCTGATGCGGTGCCTTGCTAAAGACGCATGACATGCCAGTTAGTGAGCACAGCCGTCGATCATCTGCCCGGAGAGCTGCCCTCTGCATGGTGGAGAAGAGGGAAAGCTGAACCCCCTTTCTTCCTGCTCTTCACTTTAGGGGTGGCTGGTGCACAAAGGGAAGTCCTAGGGCTTCTGTTCAACACAACAGTCCAAATAGGGAGGGAAAGATTTCAGCGTGGAAAGCTTGTGCGTTTGCACCGGCTTTTGCATCCAAACAAGCACAGTCTGTGCCTGCTCTATGGAGTCAGGCTTTCAGGGCACCTGGAAAAGAAGGCTGGCTTTGGAGACAAAGATCCCGGCTTGCTTTTAGGAGTCGACCTTGAGAGCCTGGGCACGGGGGATTCTCTCTATATTTTGGGGACAGGATGGCTGCTGTGCTGCAGGGGCTGCCTTCTGCGCTTTCCCTGCTGAAATACCACATCACAGTGCTTCCTGGGGTCAGCCCGACAGCGTCCATCCAGCCGGCACACAGAAAGTGCAGCTTTTGGAAAAGCGAATATAATTTTAAAGTTGGCCTGAGAAGCCTCCATCTAGTTTTCAGGGTTCCAGAATGTTGTTTTATTAGGATTACAGTCTTGTTCTTCTTAGGTTTCAGCAGGCGTTTATGACTGTTACAACAGGAATGAAAAGCTGGGGCTGGAATCGGCATCGCTTTCTCCTGCCAGGCACAGGGTTCACGGTGGAGGCCAGACATATGTCTTTCTCCCACAGATGCTACTTTTTTTCTGGATGGGGAGGTGAGCTCTATCCTCTCCCTGGAAGAGAGGCCTGGCAGCAGTTCTGAGCTGAGGCGTGGGGGCTGCACGGGGGGCCCATCTGCTGAAGGTAATTGCCTGGTTGGGCCACATCATTCCCCTCTGCCCTTTGCAAAGAGGAGAGACCAGGTCCTGGCGGGTCTGCGGGGAAGGTCATGTTTGTGTAGGATGCTGTAGCCTTGCGTTGTTCCTGTCTCCTTTCTCCCATGCCCCATGGAGACATTTCCTTTGAGGCTCTGAGGTTAGCAGAGGGGGTTGGTGAGGGAGAGAGCACTTCAGGGACAAAACCATCTGTGCCTACAGACTTTTCCCTCTCTTTTTTTTTTTTTTTTTCCAGCGTGCATTATTCCAGACCTGGTACCATTCATCTATCCATATTTCTTTTCACGCAGGTCAAAACCTCTCCTCAAGGGCTCCTGAGCCAGAGAGGGGCTCTCTGCCTCCGCAGAGCCCGTGCTGTCCACACACGAGAGGCACAGGTAAGGGTAAAGGCAGCCCTCACTGGCCACCACAAGTCCCCTGCTATCCTTCTAGGTCTTGTGGCTGTCCTGGCTCGGGGAGCTAAATCCTTCACATTTTCCCCAGAGCTGAAGGAGTTCAGCCTGCCCAAACAGCACAGCTCGGGGGGAAGAACTCAGCCCTCTTCTTGGGTAATTTCTGGCTACAGGATAGTTGGGCCCTCTGCACGGTAATAATTAGCAGACAGATCCTGCTGACTCAGAAAAATAATCTGAGGATTTGTTTGTGTGTTTGTTGTTTTTATGAGGAGGTCCATATGCCTTTCAGATTTTGTTATTTTCAGAGAGTTGATGATCTGAGGAACAGAATGAAGAGTTGACATCGTTGGTCGTTTTCTTGGCCTGCTTGAAATAGCAGATGTAGGTTGGTAGAAGAGCTACAGCTCATTACTTTATACTGGTGGAATTTGATGAGTTTTACTGCAAAGACAATAGGGCAGCTCATGACAGCACTCAATCCAGGGAGAAAAGAGAAGGCTTTGTACCTGGTGCGTACTGATCATCCACCAGTGCACCTCTTCATGTGTTGGATCATATCCAAGAGGCAATATGGGAATTTCTGCATGTAGTTAAAGTTTATGAGTCTGCCTGCCTGAATGCATGCGTGTGTATGTGTGTGCATGTGTGTAGTGGAACGAGGATCTCTAGCACAATACTGAGACAAAATCCAGTTTCACCAGTGGGATAAGACAGATCAAGCACCAACTGAATATGATCCTCAGGGTCTGCCCCTACAGCTTGGACATTGTGTTTATGGCATACACAGTAACTGCCAATGTACATGGTATATGATTTACTCTGAAACCCTGACTCTGACCTGGATTTTCCAAACCAGAACCTTGTTTTAAATCTTAAGATAACAGCACCTAGTAATTCATGCATTTGCTGATGTCTGGGGCAGTTCTAGTTCAATGCTGGCTTCTTTCTAGGGGATGGAAATCCTATCTAACATGTTGTGCCTTTTGCATCTCATTGTTACTCTGAAATGTGTGCTCACTCAAGGTGTTTAAGAAATAGAGTTTGAGCCACAACTTTATCAGCAGAGAGCACAGATATTCAGCTCTAAGTGCTTGCTAAGTCGTGTTCCTTCTTTCAGCACTCTCCTCCTCCTGCTGAATAACCCATATTTAGTGGTTTTTTTAGCAGGTTTTTGAGATTAAGCCTTTCTCCCTTTGGCTAGCTGAGCTCCCCATGAATTAGAGCAAGCAGCCTCCTTTTATAACTGTTTCTAACCCAGTCAGGGTGTAGCTTCAGACTTTTGGTGCTCCTCTTGGTGTCCTGTTTGTGAACCCCGCTACCATGATCCTTAGAAATCTTCCCCTTCTTGGCCACACTTGCCGGCATTGACGTTTCATTTACTCCATCCCTCTACTGTCATGATGTTGTCCCCTGAGGTGACTCCCCCAAGTCTTTGATCCACCTGATTTCACCAGGCTAGGCTGCTCTAGCTGACTTGCCTAGTTAGTCCTCCAGTACCCTGACCAGCCTTTTCACCTGTTTTCTGCTCTTATCCCAGTTTGAATTAATCTCTTTCAGATACGAATGAGCAGAGAAGTCTTGCGGAAGAATCACCAGTGCCCTATACAATGTCAATGACTGTAGTAGGATGTTGTATTAGTCCCTGAGTGATCTTGTGGTTTGTGTATCATTTTCTCAGGTATGATATTCTGATCTTCCTGGTATTGATGATGTCTTTTAACTCTGTGCCTCAGCAAATTTGGTTAGAAATACTTCCATATTCTGCAGCAGCACTGGTAGAGGCAGTATTAAATGCAATTATCCCATGGCTGATACTGAGAATTCCTCCAGTAATGCCGCTTCAGTTCAGTTGTTTTGTCAGTACCACTTGCTATCCTCTCCGCTTTAGCCAATTCGTTATCCTCCTTACAACACTTGTCTTCTCCCTATCTTCTCCCATTTAGTAATTTTGTGTGGCAACATATCAAGGGTTTACCTAACATTTGGGTACAGAAGCCTGCCATTGTCATACCCAGACTGAAGTTTGTCCCCTATATCATATTTTGCCATAGCTTGTTTTATCCATTACCCAATGTTTCTTCTGAAGTATGTATTAATATTGATACTGGTGTTCTAAGTCTATGAGTGGCCAAGCTGATTTTTTCTCCTTAAATAAAGGCACTGCATTTTCTTTTCTCTAAGGTACCAGTTTCAATATGATAAATCTTAGCACCAAATTTGCAATTCCATATGCTACTTCTTTCAGTATGCAGAGCTGGATTGTCATTGCTTCCTCCCAAGTCAAGTGCATTCAGCATTTAAGTTTTACTTGGGTGAGTGACTTCTATATTTCTCCCTGAGGGACCACTGCATACTCTGTGTTCTAGGATGTACCAAATGCAGCTAAAAAGATGGAACTTTAACTTTGTACACACTCAGCATTTGCCTTCTATCTTGACTGTGCAGGCGTGCCTTAGATAAGGGGTTTTCTGCAGCCATGTAACATCTCCTCGGCACGTCCACTGTCACTAAGCTCGTGTGTGGAGTTTTTGCTGGAACAGGCTCAGATATACAGAAAATGGACAAAACATTGTTCTGTTTGCTCCATGTTTAGAGAAGGAAGCCTTTCACTTTCCTGCTAAAGAAGGGTTTTAATATCTGGGGTTTTATATATTTCAAGTCAAGTACATGAAAAGTCTGTTACCTTTCCAGGATACACTGCATAAGGAAGACAAACTGATGTTAGTTTGAAAGTGTGGCTGAAATAAACCTACATCCTCATCAGGCCTCTCTAGATGGTCAAGTGGGATTTGTTGTTAAAGGAGGAGCTTTTTGTCATGAACTGGCAGACAGAATGGCTGAGATCCAGGGCAACCCTTCTGCAGGCACACACAGGAGTCCGCACCCAGTATGAATATACTGGAGTTATCACAGAAGTGCAGGGATGTTATCCCCAGTTGTCGTAACTTTGTATGTTGGTTTAGTTTTTTTCAGCAGAGGAAAGCTCAAGAAACTAGATCTGAAGGAGATAGCCTTCTCGGCTGAAGGAATGATGACTTTTTCTAGAAAAGATGAAAAAATGTCTAAACTTTTGCCAGTTTATTAGCATCTTCCAAGCTAATTTCACATGGAAGTGTGGCAGGCTCCAAGCATCTCACAGGCGCCAGGATTGGACTCTCATAAGATGCTTTCAGGTCATCAGCATCACACAAGCCCTGCACCTCTGCCAGCAATGGCCCTGAACTAACAAAACCAGCGTGTCCTCAGCTTTTGTGGGTGCGTTCTGTGAGGATGTGTTTTTCTCACTGTAAATTTTTTTCCAAACAATACTAAAAAGGGGAATCCTCTAAACATGGAAGATAGCCTCAGATTGGAAGCAAAATTCAAGTTTTTGCTATCCACTTTTTTAGCGCTCTCTTTCTCTTCTAGAGTTACTCTTTGCAAATCTTCTCCCTGCCTGGGAAGCGGTGCTGTAGAGCCTTGGCTCTGTGCAGTCACACCATTCAATTTTTACATAAGTGCAAACAGCAGTTTTACAAACGTTTGTAATTTGGTTGCATTTGGGGACATTTTCACATGACGAGTGAAAGGTCTGTTCTTTATCCAGAGACTCCCTTGCTAGCAATTTTTAAGCCCTTGTTGCAAAGAATTAGGACACTAGAACACTTCAAACCGAAGGGCTGAGGGATTGTTTGAGAAAACCCTTGAGCAGTGTTTGTTCCCCAGACCGCCTTCTCTGAAACAGGTGAGTCATTCCAGCTGATATTAAAAAATAATAATAAAAAAGTCCTCCCCACACACAAACCAGCCCTGAGGCCCATGATTAGCATGAGTTATTTCACCCATATGGCTGGAGTAGGGCAACATTTTAAGCCACTAAAGCCATATTCTTCAAATAGGAAGTATTTAATAATCTTTGTAATAGACAGTAGTGTTATCTCTACCTTTAACAAAGCTTTTGTTCTGCTAAAGCTTATTCACAGGCTTCATTCTGAGAATATATGTAAGTGTTGGCAGGACCAGTGACCCATGTAACTGTAATGCAGTGGGTTGCTATAAAACAAGTGAGAGAAATCTAAGGTTTTATTCTGGCAGTCTTAGTGGAGGTGAAATCAGTGAGTCTGCTAGCTGGAGCTATGGGGTTTGTGTAGGAAAAAAAATCCCCACTTGTAATTTTCCCATTGGGAAATTTGCTGTAGAAAAGTAATTTTTAAAAGATCTGGAGGAAAACTCTACTTTTTTTCCCCAGTTTGTCAAGGTTTTTGCACTTCTTCTGCTTGATTAAAAAAGAGAAAAAGGAAAAATTAGTTATTTAATATATTTCTTTTTGACTTCCTTTTTTTTCTGGAAAATAGTTAGTAAGTAAGGTATTATTTGTGTTCCTTTCTTAGACAGGGACAGGGTTAACAAGTGAAAGATTTCTTTTTAAATGTGAAAAGCAAAACTTCCAAAAGCAAGATTAAAGCAAGTGAAAAAGTTTAAGATTTTTAAAAAGCAAAATACTCTCTCTTATACATGTTTTTTAGACATCACTCGCTCTTGGGGAGGAGTAATTTTTTTAAAAAGAGAAAAGGAAACATTTCCAACAACTCTCAAATTAAGATGCTCAAAATCTGATTTTTCCATAAAGCCTTTCATTTTGAATTAAAAAATCCCATTTGGCTGAAAAAAAATGACTTTCAGATAAAACAGTTGCCTTCAATAAATCCCTGATTTTCAATGAAGAAACTTCAAAGTCGGCTTAGTTTAACTATTCAAGGTGTAAAATACAGCGTAGTGAAATTGAGGGTGGCAAAAGTTGACCTTAAAAATTTGCTAGAATCTCTAGCCATACAACTTTTCCTTCTAGGCTATTTAAACACATAGCTAAAATATGAAAGCAGAAGGGTTCTTCTGTGCTCAGAGAAACGGGAGTGAAATGTGAATGGTGACAGTGAGGGATTTTATAGGAGGTGCTGAACCTGCTTAATCTGTCTTTTGTTCAGATTTTAACAGGCTTCATGAAGTTTTATTTATGTATTTGCGTGTCGTTCTCCACCATTGTTTCAAAGGCAAACCAATGAGGCTGAGAGAGACTGAGGTGGCCTAAATCGGCTGAGGCAGATGTTTGCTTATCAAAGAGATGATTTTGCAATACTATGCTCTCTCTCCCAACAACATCCCTCGCTAGGGTCCAGATGAATGGGGGATGCGTTCTGGGCGCGGAGCCTTGAAGGAAAAGGTGAATGTCCATTTTGCATATCCCATTTGTGTGCTAAATGGCTGTGGTATCTTAAATAGGGCTACAGTGGCAATTAAAATAATGAGATACATAAAAGACACCTGCTTTAAATAAATACAGTAATCTGCCCAAAGCTCCCTGAATGGACTGGTATTCAGTGAGAGCCCTGAACCTGCATACATACCTATGCCTAACAACATAATCATTAAAGAACAGAAACCTTTCCTTCTAATCCCCCTCATACAGGACAACATGTGGATGTTAGCATATTTGGACTGCTTTGCATTCCTTCTTGCCTGCTTTTGAGAACATACTACATTTTAAAACTTGTTGGGTTCTTTCATGTTTTATTTGACCCTATGTAATTGCATTCCTGAAGGAATAACAGGCTCCCACAGTGATTTATACCCTGTATTAAATGTCAGTTTTGAAGAGACACAGTTAGCAGTTTGGTTTAACCTCCTGCCTTCCTATGTAAGTTCAAAACTGAAGTGGAGCTCAGGATCCAAGGGGAAAAGTAAAAAGATGAAAATGGACTCAGAGGCAGCGTGGAATGAGATGTATGTGTTCCTGGCCCCGCACCTTTAGAAGCCACCGGAATGAGATTCCATAAAGCCATCTCTGTTTTTAACTGTAATTTGTATACTTTGTTGCTGCCCTTGACCAGTCAAGAAGGCTGTAAATTAGCACTGCGAAACGCTCTGCTTTCTCCAGGCAGACAACTGCAGCGTCTCCAACAATGGGCCAGAACATTTTTGCTGCAAAATCAACCAAATCAACGAACCAACCAACCCCCAGTGGGTTTGCCATGTGTCCCAATAAGAAGGTCAGCAAAA
This sequence comes from Pelecanus crispus, assembly GCF_030463565.1. NCBI lineage: Eukaryota > Metazoa > Chordata > Aves > Pelecaniformes > Pelecanidae > Pelecanus > Pelecanus crispus. The sequence goes on from NC_134648.1 coordinate 70,801,460, forward strand.
TAAATTGTCCTTGTAATTAAGAGTTGCTCCTTTGTTTTTATGTGTTTAACTGTGCATAAATAGCAAAGCAGGATAGGTATGTTTTAACTGTTTTAAATATTCCATTCCCTTTGTAGATTTTCCTACGACACAGTTAACAACTGCTTGATCAGATGTTATGACCTAATTATGGGGGATTCAGTTAAATAAATCTTGATGTAATGGTATATTCTTGATGTAACGGTACTCTGATGGCTGCTTTTATGTGCATGTGTGCATTTAAATGTAAAAGTAAATGCAGCCTACGTTAGGATCTGACACATGACTTAAATGGTCATCATCTTTAGAATCACTGGTGAAACAAGTTACAAGGAGACTTCTTTTAAGCAAGAATACTGTACATAAAACCCTATTTCCTATACCCAGGAAAAGAACATCCTAGTGATCGCTTTCTTTAATGTGCAACTGTACTGTTTCATTTCCCAGAAAGGAGATTTAGCTGGAGCTGCTCCAGGGAGGATTCTGTTTTCACACCAAAAGCAATAGATTCGATCCATCAAAGTTTTGCTCAGATTAGTTTTCCCTAAGTATCTTTGTCAAAGGTATTTAAATTAATGCAAAACTTTTGTAGGATCAGGCCAGGGGACCCTTGGTAGTTGTTCTGACACAGGCAAATGACCACAGTTTTTCAGCTGAAGTAATTCAGGGCATTTCCATTACCTTCTCCAGAGCCTCACTTGTCCATCAGATGAATGATGAGCGCAGATCTCATTTGCTTTTTGCCAGGTGGGAAGGCTGACAGTGATCTTTTATTTTGAAGTGAAAAATATAGGTGATAACATTTTCTTAGGGTTGGATTTATCTTGCCAAAGATGGGTGTCTTAAAGTCATGGAATAAGTTGCCCTCTGGAAACGTGTATCTCTGTTGACTATTCAGGGAGCTAATATGACTAGCTTGGACCTGATGCTTGCCTTTCAGGTAGATAGAGTTAGGTAAGATGAATCCTACCATGTGATGTATACACGGTATTGTGTATCAGCTTCCTGACTTCTAGATGTGCTCCCAGATCACTGTAAATATTTGTGCCTTGATGCGAGAGACTCTGGGATAGGTCCCTCACCAGATAAATACAGCTGGAAGACAAGAATTTCATGGTAATCTGAGGGTACAAGGCGATGGGGTGCAATTAATATCTCAGGAATATAGGATGAGATCTGCCTTTCATAGCTTTAGATGGCAGAATGAGACATATCCATCCCTGCACTCGTCATACTTTGTCATCAGTGGAGGGAAGTGGTCCTGTCTAATGGGATTATTCCTGACAATGTTATCAGTCCAAAGTCAAAAGAGCAATGCCTATGCTTCATGGCTATGAGACTTGGTTCCCCTACATTCACTAGGATCACCTACAGTAGCTGTCCAACTTCAGGATCACGAATATCCTGTCCTAAACTGATCAGCATTTCTTCTTTGGTCTTTACTTTGCCATTTGCGCTACCAAGCCAGGACTGCAGGCTCCACAGGCAGAGCACTATCTGCATTCATGCATAAACCGAGAGCAGAGTTCAGCTCTGCCAGTTATAGAGTGAGAAAACTTGTAGATGAGCTTGAGTTAAGGCCCCCGCTCAATGGACTCTGGTTAAACAGACCTGTGCATGTGCACACTGTGGCATGGCTGTTTGGTTATTATGTGACTTGGGTGGTGACGAAGAAGAGGTTATACCCTGCATATAAATCTGTTAGCCTCCCTGGTAGGTTTGATTCAAGAAGGAGGTTAACCAATAGCAGAAAAAGAATCTTAAACCACTGGGAGTAGAGAAAAAATCAATTCCTAATCAGCATTGATGTATCAACATGATTTCCCTTAGTTTCACCCAGCCCTACAGCCAGTACTCGGTCTCAGTAAGAATAATTAGGAATTAGAGAACTAGGTGTGGAATATCTCCTGGATTTCTCAAATCTTTTAGAAAATATTAGTATTTTCCAGCCATTCAAGACTAAAAGCTAAAGCAACACCAGCAGAGGGAGACAAACCCTGTTATCAGGCCAGCCCAGTCTAGCAAGACCTGTAGGAAAAACCTCGTTGCTTTTTTAGTGGAAGCTTAACTGGAAACCTGAAGGAAAATCACCTATTGTGAGATGCATGCCATTAATGTCTGCACATGTTTAATAGCATGAACTTAGGGATAAAGGAAATTCTCTTAAAAAAAAAAAAATCTCTTGGTGCCATCCTAAATGTTTCATTGGCCTGAAATAAAATTTTTGGTGGGTTGCTAGGTATGTGCATGTGTGTGTGCATAAAATGCGTTAAAAGTGCAGTTATGCTAACAGTTTAAAAAAGTCTTTTCAGATGAAAAATCAGAAAATTTTAAAAAGTTTCACCCAAATGTTCTTGCCTTTTTCTGGGTGGGTTTTTTTTTTTTTTTTCCTTTTTATGGAGGGTAAACTGTCACTGGACTTGACACAAGTAAACCTTTAGGCTTGACCACTCTAAAACTGTCTTTTCTGGTGAATGGGCCAGCTATTTGAAACATTTTAATCAGACCAAGTTGTGATGGTTGTCCTCAAGTAAGAAAGCAACCCAGACTTCCACAGATAAGTTAATTTTAATGCCATTTGAAAATAAATTGAAATAACGAAGAAACTGAATCACAAAAGCTTTCTTAGCCTGTAAATGGCAGAAGATATTGCCTCAGGTTGGCTAATTTTGCTCTCCAGGTGACACAAAAAAGTCACAACTGGATCCAGAACCATTTTGCTTTCATAAAGTTTAGTGCCAAAAGAAAATGTTTCCTTTGCTGTGCGTAGCCTCAGCCCCTGTCTCTGGAAGACTGGAAAGGGAGGAAAGATGGGAAGAAGGATCTGAAAATGAATGAGTGTCTTCTGCTTTGTAGTATAATTTTTAACCTTTTCATGTTCTGTTAGGTTGTGAAGCAATCTTGGTTTGCTTGAGCATAAGAGGGAAATTTCTCTCACAATTAATGATTACATTTGTATTTTCTTCACTGGTCAGAGAGGCTGTTTCTTTACTCCTCTAGCTGTATGTCCAAGAGGATGATTGTCTTGAACCAATGAATATGTGGAGATGCATCACCTTGTTTGTGTATACTGAATATTGCATGTGCTGATGAGGGGGCAAATGGCTTTCATGGCAAAGGATTGCTTGCAATGGCAGGAAGTTGTGATGCATTTTTTAAAAAGCAATCCCATTGTCCTTTGCACTGGAGGTGAACTGGATGGGTTGATGCAACTGGTACTAGCAGCGATGGGGTTCAAAATCCAAACCCTGCACATGCTGTGGGATTGAGTTGCCCACTTCAGGAGGAGGGGGACCTTGTCGGCCAAGGTCAGCCATCAGTGCATGGAACATTGTAGTTCCATGTGTTTCCTGCAAAACTGTCATTTTGAGTAGTGCATGTGGGGGTGATGTGCATAGTTGTGCCTATGAGACCCAAGGATCTGAGGTGGAGGAAGCCCCCTCAGTCAGATGATGTTCATGCTGGCTGCGTCTGCAGGCATCACTTCCAGACAGGACAGGATCTACTTGTCTGGGAGTCCCGCATCTCTTATCTGGAGGAAAGCTTTTGAATGGGGCGCAGACATGTCATTTTATAGCATGAACCATAAGAGAAAACACGTGCAGGGGGATAGGTCTGTAAAAATCATCCTTTAATTAATTTTCTAAATAGAAATATATGTGTATGCCTTCAAATGCACTGTCACTATAGATAAAAACAGCAGTAAAAATCTCTGGGATTGTTCAAGAAAGATTTTCTCTTTCCCTACTATGGAACAAAGATACTTGTGATAATTTTTACTGGTATAAATATATACTAGTAGGAAAAGGGGAGAGGGGACCTTGAGAGATCATCTGTACCTCTACCACAAAGGATTTGCCAGGTCTGAGCCGCTCCTGGCAAATCTTTGCCTCAACAGTGACAGAGAGTCTGTAGCTCCTTGACTGATTTACTCCAGTGCTCACCTGTCCTTCCTCTTAGGAAACGCGTCTAATATTTGACCTAAATCCTCCTTGCTGCAATTTAAACCCATTATTTCTTGTCTTATGCCCAGTGGACATGGAGAACAATTTATTACCTTCCTATCTGCAACAACCTTTTACATAGTTGAAGGCTGTTATCATGTCTCCCCCTCAGTCTTTTCTTCTCTAGACTAAACAAACCCAATTCTTTCAATCTTTCCTCATAGGTCATGTTTTCTAGACCCCTGATCATTTTTGTTATGGAAATAAACATCCTTTAAATCAAGTTCTGTGAATCAATCTTGTGTAGAAAGGAAGGGAAACAGAGAGGTTAGAGTTAGCATTGGGAACAGGAATCTGGTGGTGAAAGAAGTGAATTTTCTGAGGTCTATTGAGAGTACAGCCTTCCATTCTTCTTTGGGTTTAGGAAGTATATTGAACAAAATTTTCTTTCCCCAAATTTCCTTGGGAAACTCTTTTACATATCTGCTACCAGAAGGGAAAGAGTATTTAATTTCCACAGGTTGTATGAGAAGTGGTCTCTGGGAAAGCATTGTGAAGGGTATCAGAGAGAGGTAATTTTTAATCTTATTGCATGTCCATCATGCAGGCTTTCTAAAACCCATTTTCCTGCATTGATATCAACCCTCATTCTCCCACAAGTGACATAGGTCATCCTCAAAAGATAGTTTAAAAGTGGATCGTAACTCTTGCAACCAGACACTCAACAGAGAAGATGCTGATGAGTATTTACCTTCTGTTTTGGTTGTAATAGTCTCCTTTATTACATGAGCTGCTCAGAGAGCGTTGGAAATACCAGTACAACTGTTTCAGCCACAAAAACATATACCATCCAAGGCTGTAGTCCATCTGAAAATCTGTGTTGTAGAAAGGAATGCTCTAAGGATTGCCACCGTTTCTCCCTGTAAGGGTGGTTTCTTTGACAAGAAGGAGAAGAAGATTGTTTCTGCTGCTGTGTTCAGTCATCTGTCAGTGCAGCTGTCTACCAGAGCCCAGAAGTCTAACCTTGGCCTGCTTCATCAGCTCCATAGAGTATTAGCCTCTCGATAATACCCCACTCATTACCAAATGGCTCAGACGAGGTCCTCGTAAAAGCTTAGTTCTCTACATCATCTTGACCACTGATTGGATCATGAACCTGAGGGAAGAGATAATAGCTATCCCAGACTAAGCATGCATGGAAGTGTTGGATCATGATATTGATCCAGCAGGTCCTGAGCAACCTGCTCTAGCTGACCCTGCTTTGAGGAAGGGGTTGGACTAGGTGACCTCCAGAGATCCCCTCCAAACTCAGGAACTCTGTGATTCTGTAATCAGGACATCATATCTGTGCAACAGCTTATTTAGGAGAGTGCCTCATAGTTTAGAGCCAATGGCTGAAAGGGGCTTATTGTTAGGTGGACATCCTGGGCCCTTTTGCGTTGGATCTTCTATTTTGGGATTGAGAGAAGGTGGATGTAATGCTTCTTACCAAAGTTTCATCTCTTCTGTAGAGTTGCTATGAGATGGGTCTTTGACACTGAAGAATCAAGGAGTTAAGGAGATTACCACTGTCAGCTTAAAAACTGGGGGCTGCAGAAGGATCCAAGAGAAGTTTCCTCTGCTTATCCTCCTTTCCATCCTCAGAACAGCATGGGCTGTGCTGAAGATATTTTAGGTGTTTTTCGAGATCCTGGATTGTAGAGGACTATGCTGCTAGTGCTTCTGGGCAAGTGAAGCCTGCAGCATCCTTTTGTTCTTGGTGGTTCAGATGGGCAATGCATTGACTCGCAACTTCCCCGTTACTCAAAGGTAAGCGTGAAGCTGTGGTAAATGTAGTTTCAGATCAAAGACACTGCAGCCACATGATGTAAAGCATTCAAACAATTGCTTTTCTTTTAAAAAATATTCTTCTGAAGGCTTTATGCTGGGTTCAGATATCACCTGTCTTTCCACAGCCTGTATAAATAGTAAAGCCAGCAGGAGCACCAGACTGCGTGCTTTGGCTAACTTGAGAGAAATGTTGTTGCTAACATCTGATCCAGATTCCTCCTTAATGGACACAGAAACATGGCCTCATTGTTCAGCCTGCAGAACAATGAACCTATAAACATGGGGCAGCATAAAATTTTATAGAGAGAACTGAAGGGCCAAGAGCATCTTGAAGTGGAGTGCACTGATGCACCTTGAAAAAGGAGTTTGGGAAGAAACGTTAAAAGAAAAAGAGGTGGAGTGTAGAAACCACAGAAGGACATGTTTCAGTCCTTGCACAGGAGATGCTGAAAAGGCGAGAGGTTTCATGTTAGCTGGCATGTGGTACCTATGTGAATGTGAAGTAATCAGTAGAAAGTAATTCTCAGAGAGGCAAAACCCTATTGAAAGGACTGTCTTGCAAAGAAACTTCCCAAATGTTCTCTCACCAGAGACAACACTGATTTGACCTGTCACACATGTTAAATTTCAGGCCTTGTCTGTGATCAAGATAGCTGGGAGTTCTAAGACTCTTTAGCAGAGGTCCAAAATAAACAAGGTGTGGTGAAGAAAAATGCTTTTTGCTCTGTGCAGATTACTGGGAATGGTCTTCCTTTTGCTGTCTGACCCAATGGTAAAGGCTCGCTTATCTTCCAAGAGCCAGACTCTAGAGGATGCACAAGTGCTTCCTCTAAGCAAAATGAAGGAGGCCAGGGACAATATTTTGGCTGAAGTGAGACACATTTGCTCTTGAGATGCCAGTAAACACATGCATTCCAAAAAGCAGTTTTGCTTTGATGAGTTTGGTTGTCATGATGGGACTGTGTTGTAGCAATAGCCAAGAAAAGGCTCTGGTTTTAGATACTCTTATTTTTACAAATAGGTAAGAAACGCTACTTCCCTTAACTACCTGTAAATAGTATTGTAACAGAATCAGTCTTATAGCCATTAAAGACAGGCTTCCAACATTAGATACAATACTAAAAGTTGCACTTCTGAGGTGGTCTCCATGTAATTTCTCCCATATGGACCCTAAAACCCCAGATGCTCTAAGATGTTTTTAAGGCCCTGTAAGACACAGGGGCATCACTAATTATCAAAGACCCTGAGCACGTGTTTAATTTTAAGCATGTTCTTTTCTCTCCCAGGAGTCCATACGACTTAAGGACTTTAAGTGTATGGGTTTAGGGATATGCTTAAAGATAAGCATGTGTTTAGTTGCTTTCTTGTACTGTGGCTTTATTTGTTTTTACAGGAATAAGAGAAATGAAAGATCTTATTACAGATCAAACACAAATAAATGTCCAAAACACAGCAGGGAGGCTTTACGTCTTGGTTCCGAGCCCAATGAAGTCAATGGAAAAACACCCCAACACCTCAGTGGACTTTGGAGCAAAGTCCTCAGAGGACTGATGATGAACCCAATGCAGAAACTTGTTGAATACCTCATGCTTCTTTGCAAGGTTCCCTTATCCTGTATCCAGATGTTGCTAACAAGGTTTTTTATTAGCTGCTGAGAAGTACGAGAGTGGCAGTTTTTCAGCTCTTAAAATACATGCACATATAGATGAGGTAGAAATAGTTTGCTCTGCAGTAGCAATTATGGTCTGTGGAGCTGTGAGTGTATTTCAAATGTTTCCCAGTTCTTATCAGTAGAACCATTTCTTGGTCCCACTGATCTTAAAGTGTTTGCTCTCTTTCTTTCATGAAGTGCAGTGAGGCAAGTGTGGCACAGTTCCTAGGGTAAATGTCGCCTCTTTGTAGACGGAAAGGTTTACACAACAGGAACAGCAGGTTCCTTTGAATAGCATTCATCTTTTCTGCCTTTAGATCTCTACAGTGTGTACAGCAACACCCGAGTTGACTTACTCATTTAGAATCTCTTTTTAGGCGTGCAGGGAAATAGCCACCATTTGAGAGCAATGTGATCTATTTTTGATGTTCATTTCAGGATGAGACAATGCTGGAGATTTCTCCATTTGATCAGCTGAATTTCCACCCATAGAGCTGGATTTTGATCCTATGGTTCAGGCTGAAGCTTTCCTTACTTCTGCAGAGACTGCCCTAACCAACACCAGCAGAACCGCCTGAGCCATCAGCCGTAACCCAGCAGGGAAAATGATCATGCGCTGTCTTGTCAGGCTTGTCATGAAGGTAGATGTCATTAGAATGTATGTATTTCTGCCTCCTCCTCGGAAGTCATTTGGGTCACAGTACCAGAGCCATGGGACAAGCTTTGTCCAAGCTAGCAAGCGGAGTGCCTGTCTAGAGTCTCTGGAGAGACTGGTAAGCAGTTAACGCTTGCTAAGCTGATATTGCTTCCTCTTCTATTATTGCTTGTGTTTACTAGGTCAAATTGACACCGGTCTGCAAGGATGCACTATGGCCACATCAGAGTACCCATCCAGAACCTCTGGAGAATTGTTAAGCTGTTAGTACGTGATAAACCCATGTCGCTGCATTGTCTATTATGGCCTATGTTTGCTAGGTCAAAGTGACACTGACCTACAAAGATGAGCTATGGTCACACCTTCATTTTGCTCTGGAGAAATATCCTCTGTCACTCCGGGCCTTACTTCCCCATCAATGAAAAACTTCTGGTGGTATCCACTGGCAGTAGTTCTGGGATTCAGGATGCTGGGAAAGGGTCCTGCACCAACTGCTTAGCACATTGGAGTTGTACTGTTCTAATAGAGTAAGAGGTAGTAAAGTGATATTATTGCAGCTTGGATGCTCACTGGGTGAGCCCCACCAAACCCCTTTGATGTTTTATTTATTTTTGGTATCTTGATCTTTAACTGAGATCTCATTTTAAGGCTAGAGAAAAAATGCCAATATTCACCAAATTCTAAAATGCAACACCAAAATGTTGGACCTGGTCTTTCTTTTTCCTTCATGGTTCAGAGATCGGAGGGAAAACGATTTGAAGCATTTTCTTCCTGTAACACCAAAACAGAGCCTGGCTTTCAAATAAGTATTTTGGTTGAGTGCCGAGCGCTGTCCTTTTCTTTCAAGATTTCACAGAACTGGAAGGCACAAATCAATAGGTGAATGTGCAGTACTAATACTGTAATTATTATTTCTGCTTTTCTTATGATTGTGATGATAGGAAATATTTCTTACTTGTTCCCTAGAAGACTTATTTCTCCTACCTAGTCCCTGTCTTAAATTTTTGTAGTCCTCTAAACAGAATCTGCAGTCCTTAGTCACATAGAGAAAAACTCCATTGGCTTGAAAGGAAAATGTTAACTTCTTCAATGAGTGGAAAAATACTTCTGTTGCTTAAACGTAGGTAATTAGACTGAGGACTTTCTCCAAAGTAAACCTTGACAATCTAACAATCATCTTTGGCTTTTGCACTGCATGGAGTTTCTTTTACATTGTTAAATGCATTCCATGTTTCAGTAAATGACACCAGGCTCACCAGCAGTGACTGAGTGATTAGTTTATCATCCTCTTAGTGCAGCCATCTAGATCTTTAACTCTTTAAGCAGTGGCATTTAAGTCTTGAGAACACCCAGGATCATGCCTGAGGCTTTAGACATTCTCAATTCAAGCAAATCTTGGATATCAAGTGAAAATGAAGAAAAGAAAGTAGGTGGATGCATTCTGATAACACTTTAAACAAGTCAGGTAAGCTAAATTGCAAATAAACACCAGGCTTTTTGCAGAGGAAGCCAATTCCCCTTTCCTGGGACCACTTAGGTCATTAGGTGTCTGAGCAGCATAAAATTACACGGAGAAAATCTAACAGCATACAAAGAGAGTGAAGGGTGACAAATCTACATTTCCTAAGACCCAGGGATGTGGGGCAGGTTTTTTTTTGGTTGGATTTACTATTCATCTCTCATGGGGCAGTAACAGGAACAGTTTTACAAAACAATTGATTATAAAAAAAAATTGTGTGAGCTGAAACATACTGTGCCAATGCCCTTGTGCTAAAATCTTGCTCATGCAGAGATGTGTAAGTACATAAAGCTTGGTAGCAACAAAAGTCTTTGGAGAATGAAGGGCCTCTACTTACTTTGGAAAAGAAAGGTGCAGGAGGATTTTCAGATGAAAGGAAAAGACTTTGACCTGTGAGCTGCTGACCAGCTGTGCCTGCTGCTCAGCATCATGGATCTTCACCTACCATCTGATCCTGCTCAGTAACGCGAGCCAGATCACTATGTGTGCCCTCTGCCATGGGAGACATGGAGCTGCTCACCCTGTAGAGACAAAGTGCTTTGGGAGCTCTGTTGCTGGGAAGAGTCTGAAATGTATGAACACAGCATTTGCATACCTCAAGCAACAGAACAGAGCCCAGCCTTTATTTCTTTTTTATTTAAAAAATGCCTTTCGTCCACTGGCTGTGTTTTTTGGTTTTGTTTGGGTTTAGGTTTTTTTTTTTTTTCAGACTGGACTTTGAGTTTTGCTGGTTTGGGTGAAAGGGGCAGGGCAAGGGTGATCCTGTATGGACAGGGAATGGATGATGCTAGGTGAGATAAATTCTCTGCATCCTGAAAAGGGTTGAGAGTGTATTGGGACTACCTCTAAGACAGTAGAGCTGTGCACCTCCTGCAAGTGTAGGCAGACTAATTACCTCTCCAATTTTCTGGTTACTATTGCTTAGCCCCCAGGCTGTAGCCATTCTTAACCCTGTAGATGCATTCAGGCACCTGCTCCAAGTACCTCTACCTAGCAGAAAACACAATGGAAGTGATCCAGTTGTGCCATCCATTTCAAGGCACCTTCTCTGTGGTGGTCTCACCAGCTGGGGAACCTCCAAAAAAAGAATGGTGACTGTGCTGGTGGCTGCCAGTGGTCCCAAGAGAGGGAAATGAACCACATGACAGCTTTGCAAGTCCAAACTGTCCTCATGGCACCACACTGAGAGATATTCTGTCAGGCTCACCTTGGATGGCTGCTATTTTGTGCTTTAGAACTGGGGTTTGTCTCCATTATCCTTGATTCAGCTCAATACTCATTGATCCTAAGTCCTCTTTGGCCTTCTCATTTTATCCTCCACTCTTCAAACATCTGTCTTAATCCACTTCATTTTCATCTTGCTGTTCCTCAACCCCCAACCCCACTCAGCCTCTCCTCTGTCCTTCCCATGCTCAGCCTGGTCTGAAGTGGACAGGCAGCAGGATTTCCTGCCCTGCTTTGCCTCTGCAGCTAACTGTTGTTTGGGAAAGAATGATGGGAGATGAAGTGACTTACTGAGGGCTTCTGGAGGCAGGACAGATCACTCTGTGTTTTTGGCAGCCATGGAGTTAGCTCAGTGTTGGGTCTTTGTGAGGAATGTGTCTAAGCTGATGCCATGTTTATAAATGACATTGCACATTTGCTCTTTGCAATGTTTCTTCGAAATGGGGTGGTGTCATTTGCATACAATACCTGGTTCTGAGTCTTGTTGCCTTATCAGGTATGTGTGCAGAGGGTGGGAAAAGGCAGCAGAGTCAGCAGGATGGAGATGGAACAAGCAGGAATGCAGGGTGCGACCAGGGGAACAAAGAGGTCTTCAGGGAAATTGCTGCAACTTAGTTCTGCTTTCCGTGACTTGAAGTGTAACACCAGTATGCCCAGGGGGCTGCTACTGGGACATACCATGCTAACCCCAAATCCTGCACAAGCAGAAACTGCTGGTTCAGACCCTTCATCCTGAGCCTTTTGTTCAAAAATCTAGTTTTAAGCCTATTTCTCTTCATGCCTGGGTGATGCTGTGCACCTGCCAGTTGCATCATTCTGGGTTGTCTTTGCAGACCACTGCTAGCCTGTCGTGACACCTTGGTGCCTTTGGCTTCGGTCCCGTTTTCTAGAATTGCACTTGGCCTTGGCTTGGCCCTTTGCCCAGACTGAATTTGCCTTCTTGGTTTTCACTTCTTTCCCATATTGGTTTTCCCTCCTGTTTGGTCTTCCTGTTTATCCTCTGGGGTCTGACTCTATAAACCCTTCTGCCCAGGTGGACCTCTGTGTGGGTGAGCAACCCCTCACTTCCCCTTACTTCATACATAAGAGAGAGTGAGATGTGGGATGGCTTCAGACTCGCTCCCTTTTTGCCATTTCATTTTTTTCTTCTTCAAACTGATTTTTAGATATTCCTCTCCTAAAAGTCCCTCTTCTCCCTTTTTTATGAACCAGTTCCTCAGTTTTATTCCTCTGTGAGCTGTTTGGTGACTGGTATTTGAAAAAAATAAGTAGATTCTGCAAATGGCCTTTAATAGGAAGCCTAGTTTGCGTGTGGGATTAGACATGCACGGTACACGTGTACAACGCTGGTTTGCCCACATCCTTTGGATAAGGTATCAGAGAATTCAGACTGTCTTTGCATTGAAGCCTGCAGGTCAAGAAATTGGCCTCCCTTCAGTTCATGGGCTGCGTGGCTGCCAGCCAGTAATCTAAAGCCCTGATGACTCTTTCTGGAAAATGCTGAAAACCCACCTCTGACTACAATGTGTTTAATTCCTAGTTTCCAGGCATATTCAGTTTCACTTCTTCCTTATGGAAGAGATTTTGCTTCTGTAGTTTTTGAAATGTCCCACACCAATGATTCCCTTCTGCTCTTCTTCTCAAGTGGGTGCGACAGGAGAGTCAGCCCCAGTCTTTCTGCTGTAGATGAGATGTGAATCATTGGGTGTCTCTCCATGATGTATGGGGCAGTACAACTTCCATTTCACGCACTGTAAATGAGAGATCATACAGAGTCTCTGGGTCATGTTACTCTTCCAATATGTTCCCAGGGGCTGGAGCCCCACTGAAATGGTTTGGAAGCCTTCTGTTTGCTGGGTTGGAATTGGAGGACCTAATTTTTTTTTTTTTTGCTTTGTTTCTGAGAATGCTGCACGTTGCTCTTGTTCTTCCAGAATGGAGGCTCTGACATGCCTTTAATTCTAATTGCCTCCTTTCTCCATTTTTTAAAATGACTCTTCACTGTTAAGCATATGCTTAGCCATTTGGATAAAGTAGGTTCCCAGTGATTCAGCCCGTGTCACAGAAGCACAAAGCTGAACCTAGACCTTTTGAAGTCCAATTCAACTCCTTCATCATTAGGCCAACCTTCCTTTAGGCATCCCCGTACTTGCAGCACTGCACCAAACCTATCGCCTTTGAACTTCCCAGGTAGCTGAAGGCCTGCTTTGGGCTGCTGAGTCAGTGTCTGTGTATGATAGAAGCAGTGAGGGGGAAAACAGATAACTGCTTACATACAAAAGAGCCAAAAATGAAATCAGGTTTCACTGCTGTTGACCCAAACAGTGACCCTGCTCAGGTGCTTTTGGGTAGTAGTTGTTGGGGGGAGGAGGTGGGCTTTGATTCCACTTACAAGTGTTTTTTCTTGCCCCAGAATGGAGCAGAGCAGGTAACAGTAAGTAAGAATGTCTCTACCTTGAAAATAAACCCAGTTAACACCTCACTCATCAGCTTGCTTCATCAATAATAAAACAGAGCGCCCTGCCGCACTGTAGTGAAGTAGGTCCTGCTAAAAGGTTTGTCAGGAAGGACTGCAGATTCTTTTAGCTCATTCCTTCAGCCGTACGGGCATTACCGCTTTAGAATCATAGAATCATAGGATGCTTTGGGTGGGAAGGGACCTTTAGAGGCATCCAGCCCACCCCCTGCAGTGAGCAGGGACATCTCCAACCAGACCAGGGTGCTCAGAGCCCTGTCCAACCTGACCGGGAATTTTTCCAGGGATGGGGCATCGACCACCTCTCTGGGCAACCTGTGCCAGTGCCTCACCACCCTTCCTATAGGATTGTCCCCACCCTTCCTATGGCCCCCTTTCAGCACTGCCAGGCCGCACTCAGGTCTCCCCGCAGCCCCCTCCTCTCCAGGCTGAGCACCCCCAGCTCCCCCAGCCTGGCCCCGCAGCAGAGGGGCTCCAGCCCTCGGATCATTTTTGTGGCCTCCTCTGGACCCACTCCAGCAGCTCCATGTCCTCCTTGTGCCAAGGGCCCCAGAGCTGGGCGCAGGGCTGCAGGTGAGTAAGGATTAAACCTGCAGGATATTTGCAGTGTCCTGGGTTGTCCTGACAAAGCTGCTGTGCTAACACGGATTGTTTTGTACTAGAATACGCCATCAAGGTCCCGCCTTGGTTAGGATCCTGCTAGCATGTTTTAGCCAAATGTGATGGATACATGCGTGTCTCGGTGTGCGTCTACACATATTTATATACACGTACATGTTTATAAAAGTACATATGTCACTGAGTGAGAAGTAGGACAGTAGCTTGACAAGGAATACCTACAAAGCCCATACAACCTGCAGCCTTATATATATATGTGTGTGGAGAAGGAGTCTTTTGCTCAGAAGCGATCTCTTTCTTGTCACGTGTCAGTGGGAAGCTCATGCTCTGTTCATACACGTTCACTGTGTAAGGTTATCCAGTGAGCACTTTTTAAGACCCATCCTTAGCCTGATGATTACTTGTCACCAGGCAACTGGTACAAATCAGCCCCACCAGTTTATTACTGCTGGAGATGGAGGCCACAGGGCATGTCCGTGTTTCCCAACTGGGAATCCCTAGTCCTCTCTGCTTTCAGGTGAGGATGTTCACATTCACGAACTCAAAATTCAGCGGTGTGCTGATATTTCCCAGCACTTGTGATAACACCTACCAGTAAAGTCCTTTGCTATTGCTGAATATCAAATAGAGCTGCTGCGAACTATTTTTGCAGCCGTTGTCCTGCTCTGCTTATTTACGCCTTGTACTAGTGTTTGAAATCATTAAAGCTTCTGATGATAGTGGATCTCAAGATACAATTAGAGGACAAAGACAAATGTCAGCACCCAGGAGGTGCCACGTGGTTGTGTGGAATGGTAGATTTGGCAGCGTTGCTAGACAGTGAGGAAGAGCAAAGCATTTGAAGTATCGGAGTCGCAGCCAAACTCAGACAAAGCCGCATATCAGTGCTAGAGACACACTGAAGTGGTATGTACACTAAGGGAGCTGCCAACGCTTGTGGTATTCTCAAAAAGTATTCATGACTCAACAGATCCAGAATGAATCTGCTTATCTTAGATAGCCATATGGCCGTATGGCGTTTGTTAGAAGAATGATGGTCTTTATTAGTACCAGCTACAATTTCAGAGCGGGAGGAATGTGTTCTTCATCTTCTGGAGGTCCTTCTTGCCTCCCTGGGATGAGGCTTTGATTGAGTGGGGAGTAATACAGTGTGGAAGCAAACGTGTGCTAAAGGCAACATTACTTTCCAAAAGCTGCTTGAGATCAGTGCATATTCTTCTTGTACCATTGATCAAGGAAACCGATCGATGTGTAGATGATTTTACAACAGATGGCTTATAGAGGTGTTTCTAACACAGTTCAGGAGAATTTTAATAACAGACCATTCAAATGGCTCTACCTTTATTTTATGAGTTGTGTTGCTGAAGCATGTCCTTAAGACCCAGGCCTCGTAGTTTTGATGCGCTGTGCAAGCATCTCTTAAGGAACAATATTTTGCAGCAGAGACCTTACGCTCTCACAGTGGAAGACGGACAACGTATGTACGAAAAGCAAGGGGTGACATTTCTAGGCTTGCTCAGTCTTGGGGATCTTTGAAAAGTGGCAAAGTGAACAAGTCAACCAAAAGCAACTAAAGATTCTCCCCGCGTGGGACAGTCAACCTTTTAATAGCATTTGCAAAACAATAAAAATCATCCTTAAAAACTTAAAAATAGAAGAGAGCAGACAATCCTACTGTTTCAACTGCTGTGTATCTGATTACCAAAAGACTGCCTTTTTATAACTGCATTTTTGTAATGTTCCCACACAGTGTTTTTGTATGGATTTGTAAAAAAAAAACAAAAACCAACTGTTTGGAATAAAACAGCAATCCTGGACCTGATTCTCTTCTTAGCTCAGGAGTGATTCTAGACGTGGTCCTGACACCTCAGCAGAGACACTTTAATGTAACGCAGAAATAGAGTCCAAGCCGTCCAGTCCTGTGTTTCAGGAGAAGTATGAATTTCTTTATTCAAGAGAAGGTAGCAAATTCTGGTAGAACAGGCCAGCTCTGAAGCATTCAGAGAAATCATGAAAATCTCAGCGTGGTTGTAAAAAACCTTCCTTTTGCCACTCAAGCAGCTGCACTTGTTTTCACCGGTTGTAGTTTGGCTCTTTAGTGAAGAGCTACTTCGGAAAATGTAATCCCTTGGAGTTGTTTGCTCAGTTCTCTTCGTTTTAATTGACAAGCTTAGGCAGTTGAAAGGAAAGGCTAGGAGGGAATCAATCTTAGCATACTTATGGTCATCTCCTCCTGTAATTCATGTAATTAAAATGTCTCTGACGTATGACTTTATTTATTTATTTATGGTTTTAGGTTTGTTTCTGCTCAAGCACAAATCTGGTGAGATGAATTTTTTTTTTTTTTCCCAAGGCAGATTGTTTGCAACCTTTGGAGCCCAAAAGGTGCAGCTGCTCTAAAAATAACATAGGATGCAAGAACTGGTTTGGGAAGGTCTCTCTCTGCCCGAGTCCAGAGGCATCTCCTGAAATGCTGCCATTAGGAGAAAAGTTTGCCTTGTAAACAGAGCTGGCCTAATTTCGAGAGGTGCTGAACATCGACCCGCAGTGCTTGCTGGTAGGTCCTGAGCACACGAAACCTGGAAATGGGTCAAATGTTAGTGGCTGGGATTTTATCAGGAACACATCTGGGCAAATCCACAATTACTGGGATGAAACAAAAGAGAGCAAATACTTGCCTCTCGGCTAGTGACCTCTGCAAGCAGAGCTGGGTACCCGGACTCTGGGAGACCTGCCAGCTCCTGGGCTGCTCGCTGCCACCGACAAAACAAGTCCTCTGTCACAGTCGAGGTCTGCACGTACCTGAATCACCTCTTTGTCTGGCCATTCTTTGCAGGGCGACGTCCCCGATGACCTGGTGCTTAGCTTCCAGAGGCGGCCAATGGTCTTACTGTCCAGGCGCAGAGATGCCAAGAAGGTTTTTCATGGAAGTCAGAGAGGAAAAAACCTGGCAGCAGAACCCCGAGTACGGCCGGGGCTGGATCACAGGCAAGAACCACGCCAATCCCCCCTCTCACCCACGCGAGATGTGATGCCGGGGGAGGCGTGTCTTGCCTTGAGCACGGACATAACGTTCTCTATTTCTGATGTGCTGGATCTTTAAAACACACAATGTTGTATCTACCGCTGAATTAAGCAGTGTTTGCTTTTCAAACCTTCCACATTTGTATTTTTAGCTCCATTTTGGCATTCGCTTTTTGGGTTGGAATATATAACACACTCGGTTGTTTAGCGTGCCTGGACCGAATTCAGCCGATGTGTAACTCCACGGGCTTGAGCAGAAGCTACGTTCAAGGTGAATTACTCTCTATGGGGCTAACAGCTTCTGTAGACATGCATTTCAGCTCCCTCAGTAAACGCTACACTATTTCCATCCATGGTTATTCCTCTGTGGTTTGGGTTATGTATTTACATTTTACGGAATAAATACTACAGCTTTCCCCATGACTAACACTTCTTAGTAACCAATAAGCTGCTCAAATACGCTATTGCCTCCTACAAGAGCTTAAACCACACTGCTCTCCGCTGGCTTTCTGTCCCCAGCTGGCCACCTCCTTGCACAGAGGCTTGGTTAACCAGCATGACATAAGCAACTTTTTGGATCTGGGTTTAACGGGACGGCGTACGAGGGCAGGCACTGGATGCCGTGGGACTGAATTCCTCAGTGACAAACATTTCAAACACGACCGCTCTCTGATCCTAACAAAATCCGAGTGAGGTCTTTAGACAAAGAATGTAACGTATCGCTGCTGCTCCCACAAAGAGGGAGCCAGTTGCTTTTCCAAATCCCGAGGTCTGTTTTAAGAGCAGTGCTATACAGGCCCTTGCGTAAACTTTGTTTATAGACTGGAGTATTTTCAATGAAAATGTTATTTAACTTTAAAAAGTTGCACAGCAGCTACTCCAAAAATTGTTTTTCCTTGTTAAGAATAACACACAGTGTGATACATTTGAAATGGCGATAGCAATATTTCACAAATTTTGATGGATTCATAGTCCAAATACCTTGCTAACAGATGTTTCTTTTAAACTCGAAGTGGTACAGAAATAACTCAGAGGTATTACAGTGTCAGCACTGCCTTTTATCTGTGCGTGTCCTTTCAGTGACATCCCTGGGCTTTTCTAATGCACGGGTCAGGTCTGAGCATAAAAAAAAAAAAGTGAAATATTAAAAGAAGTGGTATCTGATTGTGTGTGAGTTTCGGGGCAGCGCTGTAAGGAAGCCGACGCGCGCTGCCGCGGGCTTGCTGTCCACTCGGGCACGGTGGCCGGGTGGTTTGTGGGAACGTGCTGGGTTACAGCCATCGTTTCTGAGCTGGCTTTTGGTTGTGGTTAATTGATGAACTCAAGAGCTCCCATGGCCGCTCCACGACCACATCTTTCGGTCTCATAAATTCAATAACTTTCCTCTCCGTGGATGACAGTTTGCCCACCACAAAGGGCTACGCCGGCAGGACAATATTTTAACGCCCTGGTGGAGTTCTCTTTATTTACGATGGGGTCGTCCGGTCTACTCTGTGCCTCCGAAGTATGTGGCACCCATGGCTCTTCATTAGGGAGTCTTTCCCAGGAGTTGCCTTCTCCACACCTTGTTCACGCATCGCCCCCAGTGCGTCCAGCAGACGTGTGCTAGTGGCAGACCAGTCTGTCCCCACATCCCACCTGGGAACAGCCCCGAGCCTTGGGAAGCCCAGCTCTTCAGTCTCAACCCCAAAGCTGGCCCAGGGCAATGCTGGGGTTGAACTGCGGGGCAGGGAGCATCCTTCCGCCGGGACACCCCTCTTCGTACCCCTCCGGAGCAGCCAGCTGCATCCGAACGCAGCCCGTGCTGGCTTGGGAAGGCGCCTGCTTCCCACCCAGGTGGGGGTCCGGGAACCTGGCCTGGCGGGAAGCGGGGAAGAGAGTTATTTTGGCAGCCAGGGAGGGAAAGGGGAGGAGAAGGATGAGAAAATCCGGAGGGCGGCTCGCAACCAGGGCAGGGAGCAGGGATCACCGGCGGGCCCGGCAGCGGGCTCGCAGCCCCCGGGGCGCGTCGGGGTCTCCAGCAGCGTGGCCCCGCGGGCGGTGGGCGGCGTGAGCGTGGGAGGAACCGGGTCTCGGCCGCCCGTGCCTTTCTCCGTGCAGCCGCTTCTCATCCCCAAGCGCTCCCCGCCTTCTCGCCAGGGCAGAGGCGCTGCCCGAGTCTCCCTTCCCAAACCGGCCCCTCGGCGGGGCCGCCGGTTGCCCGCTGCCCCCGGGGGGAAGCGGGAAGGGGGGGGGGGAGCCGTGCGGCGACACGGCCGCCCGTGGGGCACCCACGCTGCCGCCCACCCCGGCCGTGCGCAGGGAGAGCGGGGCAGGAGGGGGCCCCGCACCCCCAGTCCCGCGGGGGATGCACCTGAGCGGGCCGGGGGCGGGGGGGAGCCCCCCGGGGCACCCCGCAGAGCCGCCCCCGTCCCACGCCCGCCGCCCCGGCTCGACCCCCGGGCGCAGCCCCTCCGCTCCGCTCCGCTCCGCTCCCCTCCCCGGGGCGCCGCGGGCCGGCAGCCGGGCGCGGGCGGCGGGGCGGGCCGGGCCGTCCCCCGCGGGGCCGGGCCGGGCCGGGGGCGGGCCGGGGGCGGCGGGCAGAGCCGGGCCGGGCCGGGCTGGCGGGGTGCGCGGCTCCACGTGACTGCGGGGCCGGGAAGAAAACCGGGGCCGGCGGCGGCGGCGGCCGCACTGCGCCCGGGCGGCGATCGCGGGAGGCGCTCGGCAGCCGCTGCCCCGGGGCTTTCGGCGCGCTGGGTCCGGGCTGGCTCTCCAGAATCATGGACTGTGCTGATATGCCTTGCTTGCTGTCAGTGAGTACAGCCCTCTTCTTCCTCGGCTTCGCTCTCGACTTTTTGGCTTTCATTATTTTAGTCTTTTTTTTTTTTTTTTTTTTTTAAAAACTTTATTTTGTTCTCGTCCCCCGGGGCTCCGGCGGCGGGACGCGAACTCGCGGCCCACCGCACCCCTGCCCGGGTCCCGCCGCGCCGGGCGCCCCTTCCCCGCCGGGCACCGCGGCCCCTCCGCAGCTTCGCCCCGGCCCGGCGGGGCGAGCGGGGCCGGGATGCTCCCCAAAGCCGCCTGCCCGGGTGGCGAGCAGCCCGGGGCCAGCGGCTAGTCCCTGCCCGCGCTCGGGGGCTTCTAGTGTCGTTTTGCCATTTATTAAGTTTATTCGGAAGAGGAGGAGGAGGAGGGGGTGGTGGTGGTGGTGGTGGGGGGGGAGGTTGCTTCTCATCCTGACTTTCCTTGTTGTTTGTTGTTGCGTTTTTTACACCCCAGAGACACCATGATTCCTGGTAACCGAATGCTGACGGTCATCCTACTATGCCAAGTCCTGCTAGGAGGTACAAACCATGCTAGCCTGATACCCGAGACCGGCAGGAAGAAAGTCGCAGAGCTTCAGGGACAAGCCGGATCCGGACGCCGCTCTGCCCAAAGCCATGAACTCTTGCGGGGTTTCGAAACAACTCTGCTGCAGATGTTTGGGCTGCGAAGGCGGCCTCAGCCCAGCAAGTCAGCCGTCATTCCTAGTTACATGCTGGATCTCTATCGACTCCAGTCTGGAGAAGAGGAGGAAAGCCTCCAGGAAATTAGCCTGCAGTACCCTGAGCGATCGACCAGCCGGGCAAACACCGTGAGGAGTTTCCACCATGAAGGTCAGTGATGGGAGGAGGTAAATTCCCAGCCCCAGTAGCGATCGGGATTTCCTTGCGTTTGGACGCTCGCAAATGCATTTAGAAGCAGGACGTGCCCGGCCCTAAATTTTACGGGAGGAAAACCTCCTCCCCAAGCCTGCTGTGTGTGGGTGACAGGCGTGCTGCTCTGTATTTTTTCCAGCATCCTGTGCTTAACCCGAGCTTGACCATATTTTGAGGTGCTTTTGCTTCTGTTGACAACAGCGAGTTTCCTTCGGTGCCTCTGCCTCGGGGTCACTCCCTGGGCTCGCGTGGATTTAATGGCTCTGGATCGGATGCGGGAGTAAAGTGAGGGCGGGATCTCGCCCCTGGTGTGTTTCTTTTGAACTATCAAAGCGATTGCTGCCTGGTTTTGCTCTTAAGAAAAAAAAAATCCAAAAAAAACCCCCCTACTCGAATTTAATACTTACAGCTGTGTGTTTATAAGGTTTATTCAATAGGCCCTTGTAATCTGATCCAAATGTTTCCTAGCGGATGTTTCTTTTCCAAAGTAAATCTGAATTATTAATCCAGCCGCATCATTACTGCGTTGGAATTTGCTTCTCTTTCTCCCCCTGCCCTCTGCGCCCCGTAACAAGGCACCTCTGTGCTCCGTGGCGCCGCACCTCGCCGGGGAGATGATTTTGGAGAGATCGGGGAGGGGGGAGCGAAAGGGGAAAAGCCTCCCTGAAAAGGGAAGCGAGACGGGAAGGGGTGACCCAGTCCGGGCACAGGCACGCGGAGGGCGAGCGAGCGGTGCCGGGGCAGGCGCCGCTCCGGGTCCAGCCGGGAGGGATGCGCGGGGGAGCGGAGAGGTGCCGGCGTTTGCCAGGCAGGTGAAGCGTGGGTGCGTGCTGTGGCTGCGCCGGGGGCTGTGGCTGGGTGCCCCGAGGCTGACGTGCTCTTGTTTGCTTTTTGTACCGCTTCCCCCCACCAACCCCCGCCCTGCTCCCCTCCAGAGCACCTGGAGAGCGTCCCGGGTCCCAGCGAGGCGCCCCGGATCCGCTTCGTCTTCAACCTCAGCAGCGTGCCGGAAAACGAGGTGATCTCCTCGGCGGAGCTGCGGCTGTACCGGGAGCAGGTGGAGGAGCCGAGCGCGGCGTGGGAGAGGGGCTTCCACCGGATAAACATTTACGAAGTGATGAAGCCGCTGTCGGAGCGCGCCCAGGCCATTACGCGCCTGTTGGACACGCGTCTGGTGCACCACAACGTGACGCGCTGGGAGACCTTTGATGTGAGCCCGGCTGTGATCCGGTGGACCAAGGACAAGCAACCGAACCACGGGCTGGTGATCGAGGTGACCCACCTCCACCATGCACAGACTCATCAGGGCAAACACGTCAGGATTAGCCGATCTTTACCTCAAGGGCGCGGGGACTGGGCTCAGCTCAGGCCGCTCCTGGTCACTTTTGGGCACGACGGGCAAGGCCACGCGCTGACCCGCAGAGCCCGCCGGAGCCCCAAGCACCAGCGTTCCCGCAAGAACAAAAAAAACTGCCGCCGCCATGCCCTCTATGTGGATTTCAGCGACGTGGGCTGGAATGACTGGATCGTGGCACCCCCGGGGTACCAGGCGTTTTACTGCCACGGGGACTGCCCCTTCCCTCTGGCCGACCACCTCAACTCCACGAACCACGCCATCGTGCAGACGCTGGTGAACTCCGTGAACTCCAGCATCCCCAAGGCCTGCTGCGTGCCCACGGAGCTGAGCGCCATCTCCATGCTCTACCTGGATGAGTATGACAAGGTGGTCCTGAAAAACTACCAGGAGATGGTGGTGGAGGGGTGCGGGTGCCGCTGACCCCCTTCCCCGCTGCCCTCTCCTCCCCTTCTCTCTCCCTCCCGTCCCACCCCAGAACTGCTTGCTATAGCTGGACTCTTCTCTAAACTAAACGTTCACCTTGACCTTATTTATGACTTTATGTGCAAATGTTTTTGACAATAATGATCATATATTTTGACAAAATATATTTATAACTACATATTAAAAGAAAAAAATAAAATGAGTCATTATTTTAAAGGTAAACGCATTTTGTGTCTCGCCTCTCAGGGTGCTGCTGAGGCTGTGCTGGCTGGGAGTGCAGCAGGGAATATATCTTCTCTCCTTCTCATTTCTCCCCACCCCCCCGCTCTCCCTCCCACCCCTTTCCCCCTTAAAAGCTTTGCAAATTTTAGTCTTTCTATTTCTCGCCGAGGTACCGCGGATCCCCCTGTGCTGGGGCTGTGCCACGTTGGGAGATGAGGGTCCCTGGAGATTAAGAGCTGCTTCTCCCGGCCGCTGGGAATAGAGCCGACCTTGCTAACCTGGCCCAAGCCTTTGCAAAGCAACCCACCAAAAATGCATTTGAAAAGAAGGTGAAGGTTTACCTGAGGGCTTTATGCTAAACCCACTGGGTTTTATACCCTTCGTCCATCTTCAGGATTCCCCAGGTTTTAAAACTATTAACATTTCCCCCCCCTCTTCCCCACTGGAGATTGGCTTCTTTGGGAAGCTTCAAAGGTTTGCACGGTCCTTTGAAGATCAAATCGCCCCATTACAATGCCAAAAAAAAAAAAAAAAAAAAAAGATACCTGGAGCAGTTAAATATGTGTCAGCTAATAGCTACCTGTGCTGTGGCCTTTCCAAATTGCTTCCGAGCAGGAAGGTGATCGGAGCCGAGCAGGTACAGTTGGAGGTGTCTAGGGCCTGAAATCCCTGGCTCAAACGCATCGGACGGACTGTGCTTGGCTTGGAAAATAGGGAGCAGTGCCCTGGGCTGGCATGGTGGGGTGCGTGCATGGGGCTCGTGTCCTCAGCAATCGTGGGAGTGGGAAGGGAGCAGGGTGAGGGTGCATGATGCTTTTTTTTTTTTTTTTTTTCCTTTTTTTCTTTTCCTTTAATGATTGAAGCTTTCCAGCCCTCCGAAAGGGGCAGCTTAGTTGAAACCAATAAAAACCAGAGTGGAAAGCTTGCCAAAAGCCTTGGCTCCCTGAAGAGTGCAGGTGGAGAGAGGAGATGGGAGCTGCGGGGGGAGGTGAGCATGGCCCTGGGTTTCTCTCGGAAACAAAAAAACCCCAGCCCTCGACCTCCGCTGTGCCAGCGAGGCTTTTCCACCCCTCCGTCCCACCGGGTGCCGGCGCACAGGAGCAGACCACAGGGTCGCTTCCGCTGCTGGAGAGCCTTTGGGCGCCTCTGTGCCTCCCCGGCTGGGTGCTTCAGGCTCCCTGCAGCCTCCCGGCACCCATGAGGCAGCGATGGGTGCTTGCTACGGGGACCGAGCGTCCCCGGCATGGCAGGGCTCTGCGTGGGTGCTTGCATGGGTGCACAGCACCTACAGGGCTGCAGCAGAGCGGGCGCATCGCCCCGCTGCTGGGGAGCCCGGGTGGGTGTGCGGGGGGCCGTGGTTATTGCTGCCGTGTCTCCGGGGCCCCCTCGGCCCGGAGCTGACACTCTCATTCCTGCCTTTAGAAGGGAAATGCGTGGCCCGGGGCATCGGC
This sequence comes from Pelecanus crispus, assembly GCF_030463565.1. Classification (NCBI taxonomy): domain Eukaryota; kingdom Metazoa; phylum Chordata; class Aves; order Pelecaniformes; family Pelecanidae; genus Pelecanus; species Pelecanus crispus. Next base: position 70,825,552 of record NC_134648.1, read on the forward strand.
GACCTGCTGCCTCCCCTTTGATGCCTGCATATCAGACATAGCCATGCCAAAGAAAGAATTTCATTTTGAAGTGGCATCAGCTAAAGGCGAGCGCCTTTCAGCTGCCTGACAGGGCAATTACACACATCTCCGCCGATCTGCCCCGCCGCCGATAACCCCGGCTGCTGCGGGGCCACTGGTGATGGCCAAGGAAAGGGGGTCTCCGGGCCCCGCGGCAGCCCTGGCTCTCGGGGCCGCGGGAAGGGCACTGCGGGTGGGTGCCTTGGAGGAAAAAAAAAAAAAAAAATCACTGTGTTTTTTTAAAAAGGAAAAAAAAGTTAAAAAGGCTTCTCCCAGGTTTGCTTCCCTGCTCGTCGGCGCATCCCGGGTTGTCCTGGAGGCTGAAGGCCGCAAGGGTGTTACAAAGCTAAGCAGCATGTGCGCAAACGGCTCTTGGAGTTAGATCATTCTCGTTGTAGAGGTCTCCAACTGCTTTGCTGCGTTCCTGCTGCTTTATGGGTCTGTTTATTTTGGTGCTTATTGTTGCATTGCGTTTAAATGATGAAATCAAAGCTTCGGCCCCGTGGAGGCAGAGGCACCTGCTTTTCTGTAGGTGCTGCGAAGGGAGAGGTTGGCCTGACCTGTACGCGGCCTGTGGGAGATTTTGGTTTGGTTTTCCTGCCCTGGTGCTGGGCTGTGGGTTGGTGAGATCCTACGTGAGGCGTTCTGCTCAGAAACTGTAGGAAAAAACCCAACTGTTTTTAGAAAAAAAAAACCCCAAAACATAGTATTTAAAATTTGTAAATTTTATAGGAATCTAAGCTGTGGATATAAACCAGCTGAGAGTAAAAGCGATGTATATAACAAAATATTCGTGCACGCATTAAGCAGCTTACTCAGTGGAGCACGTCGAAACTTGCGCATTTAACACGAACTGAGTGCGGGAGCTGAGGGTTTCCCTCCCCGTGTGTTTACATCCCTCTGTCCCACGCGGGTGCCAGGCTGCTGTATGGCCTCGGGTGATCAGAGAGGCATTTAGCAAAATTCTCAATCCGATAAATTGTTTAAAAATAGGAAAATACTACAAAATTGTCAGGGAAACCAGAATCAGGTCCCATTCGAGTTTCCAGCTGATAACCAGTGGTGGTTTTTTTCCCCCACCACTTCAGTTTGCGCCGGGTTTTGCTGGTGAAATCAGAGCTGTCTTCACCACCCTTCCAAGGGGGAGAGGGGTTACTTTTGGGAAGCTGTGAGTTAAGCGCTGGTGCAGAGAGACCCAGGAATTCCATGCAGCATTTCTGGCCATTGTTTTGTGCATTTGTTGCAGCAGTCGTGCGGTTTAATCCCGCGCTCTGGAATTAGTGTGATGACCGGTCCCGTTCGTTCGCTGAGCGCTGCTTGCCGTAGACATGCCGATTTGGTTTCTTGCTGGCTTATCTGTATCAGAAACTACCTTGCTCATGCAGCAGAGAAGAGCTGGAGTGTTTGGTTTAGTCTGATAGCCAGTGTTTAGCTTTGCTTAAAAGTATGACAAATATATCTGCTTTTGTAAGTAAGTGCAATAACTCCTCTGACCGTGGCACGTATTATTTGCAAATGTTACTTATTTCAGAGCGAGCGAGCGCCTTGTTTGCGGTGGCTGGCGCGGAAATCCATGGAAGGTCTGAGATAAGGCATATCAGTTTAATCCCTCTCTTATTCAGTCCAAGCTGTGAACGAAAGGGGCACAGGTTGAAGGTGAGTGTGCAGCCGCTTCCCCACCATCTGGGTGTCCTCCTGGCAGCTCTGGCCCACGGTCCAGCATCCCAAGAAGCGTGAGCTGGATGGTAGATGCTCCGCGGCTCACCGCGATGCAACTTCATCTTTGTGCTTCCCGCAGGAAGGCTGTGACTTTTGATACCTAAAAAGTACTCTCATGCTGAAGTCTGTGTGGTTTGTGGATATAGGAAATGAGGAGAATATCTCAGAGGGGTTTAGTAACCTTCTGTGGCTCCAGCTGAATTGTTCACAGAGGTTGTTGGTGAGGGCCACGGGCCGTTCAGCAATCACATTGTTGCTGGAGCACCGGTGAGGGCACGGGGTAAGGTGTGTTGGAAAACGGGGTCCCAGGCTCTGCCATGTGTCAGGAGCTCCCCCCGGAGACCTGTGGTTACCCTGAGTCCATCCCCAATCCCTCCTCGCTTGGCTTGTAGGATCCCAAGAGTCTTCTGGCAGGATTTTCTTCTCTCAGGCGAAAATTCACCCCCAAGTCAAAGCTTACAGCATCATTTTGAGAAAAGCTGCTGTCCTGGAGATGCCGTAATTGAGGAGTGCTACTCAGACAGCCAGGCTTTGCTTGTAGCCACAGGGTCCGAGGCTTTGCAAATTAGTTTCTAAAAATGCAAATTGGTTTGGAAGAGAAGCACCGAGGTTTGCACATTGCTATTCTGGGACAAACACAGAGGCTTTGCTACGGAGCCAGCAAAGGAAGACGGAGGCCCTTCTCGTTTTGACTGCAGTGCTTGGACACCTCTGGCAAACTTCTCGCCTATTACAATAACGATTAGCACAGTTTAGCTGTGGTGGCTTGAAAAACTGTTGAATCTGGGCATCGAGAGGTGCTTTGTTCTCTTTATTCTGGGGTTTCATAGCACGACAGCAGGTCTGAAGGTCCTCCACTGTGCATAGTTCCTACCTGAAATCCCAGCACCTGAACAGGTATGAGGAGATATGACTGCCCTCCTATAGATAAGGATCTTGGGCACAGAGAGATGAAGAGACTTGGGCACGGTCATGTATGGAGAGCAGGCAGAGCCAGAAGAGGTATCTGACCACCTCAGTCCCTGTCTGGTGATCTAGACACAAAACTCTTCTCTGGTCTTCAGTCTGTCCTTCTGAAGATCCATCACTTAACCTCAAACCAGTGGTGGATTCCTGCATAATATAATGAAAGAGGAGGATACAATGTCCATGTTGTTCTCTAAGCAGGCATGATAATGACAGGGAGTATCAGAAATGACCCAGACACTGGATATTTCCTTCTCTTCATGGATCCTGCATTCAAGTTTGGAAGTGTAGAATAGGATTTTTAATACATTATTTTTGCCTCGCTTCTTAAAGAAGCACCTCAGCCTTGCTCCTTATTTGGCAGCAGAGCATCCACCTAGACACAAGCAGTGAAGGGAAAATCCATCAGTCAGTGCTTGCACCTTAGCAGATCCCAAGGAGGGATGAGGCCATGGTGAACTCTGGCTCTGTTGGATCAGCTGTGAGCCATTTATTCCACCCAGCCGATGAACACATGTGCTGGGACCTTGGTTCTGCATGGTCCATCCTAAATTTGCCCTGACTTGGAGCCCTGTCCTGTTTTTCACACTGTCAGCATTTTTCAGGCACTGCCTCCTGCCCGTGCCTTGGTGCTGTGTTTTACATGAGCATGGCTTTCTAGAGGGCACGGCCCCATCGACTCTTTGCGTGCTCCCAGGACTGCAGCTTGGCTTTGCAAAGAGCTGCTCTGAGCCTGTTCGCTGAGCAATGGCAGCAGAGTCAAGGGGAAAGCCCCCAGCATCCGTGTCCACCACAAGCATCATCCCCAGCCCCGGAGGTGTGCTTGGAGGGCAGACCACGAGGGCTGCCTGGACCTTTTGCAGAACAGAAAGCCATCACCAGTAGGATTTCACCCTAGAAAGGACCTGTTATGTACCGCCTCTTCCATAACATCAGGGAGCCAAGGAAAGCTTTATCCAAACCCAGCCCTACGCTTCAGATCTGTTCATACGCTACAGAGGTGGCTGCATCTCGACACGCTCACCTGCCTTCGATACTCTGTAGCTGGCTGGTCGTATTTACATCATCAGCATTTCTTCCAGTCTTCTCTTCATTCAGGTGCTGGCACAAGATGTATTTGGAAATGCAGAATTACCTTTCCACTCTTGGTCTCCCCCTTTTCCTGGAGATTGCAGATGTGCAGATCCAGGGAGACCACACAGTTCCCAGAGGAGAAGTTGGCTTCTAGTTCTAGCAGACTATGGATGGAAAACGCTGATGTTACTCTACATTCACAAAAAAAAAAAAAAAAAAGTCTCTGCTAACTCTCTCCAAAGGTCCACCTAGTGCCGTAGGAGAAGGCAGGAACACAGCAAGCCTATAACGATGTTTTTCTAGAGTACCCACCATCCTCCAGCCATTTGCAGGTCAGAGCTTCCCAAGCCAAAATGAGGGTCATTGTATTTAATAGGCCAGCATGAATTTTACATCCAGAAATTTATAGAATTACTTTATAAACCTTATATTTTTTCAGATCAGCATTATCCTGTGCCAGTGATTTCCACAGCTTGACTAGCCATGCCTTTTGAACCGTTCCCTTTTATTTGTTTTGAAACCATCACCTAGAAGTTCATGGTCATGCCCCATAGTTCTTGTGTTTTTGGACACAGTGAGCCCCTGCTTTCTATTCCCTTTCTCTGCGCTGGAGCTCGCATCTCCTCTGCTCTGCCGAATCTATCACCCTTGGCCTCTGCTGTGCCCTCACCAGGCTGAAGAGGCCCATAGGTCTATTTGCTTCAGTGGCAGTCGCTCCTTGCTGTTGCTCACCCTTCTTGGTGCTATTTCCAATAGTGCCATCTCCAGGAGGTTAACAGGGTTTGGGCAATAGTGGTGGAGGATGGAGATCACCGATAAGATCCCTTATCCTATTAATCAACTTGCTGAAATTGTAAAAATGTATTTGTAAAGCATATATCTGGGCCTACAAAAAATAATGCATTACTTTACATCTTGAAGTTTGGGAAGGGCCTGGTTGAGTGATAGCAGCTCCATTGCATACAACTGCATACACGTACAACTTGGAGCTCCTTTGCAGCAATGTAAAGGGCTTTGCGCCCCTTTTCTTCTTCAAGGGGAGGTGCTGCTTGGACCTCTGCTCCTCCAGGACCCTTAGCTCCAGGACGCTGCCTCCCAGCTCTGATGCTGGCAACTTTGGGGCTGGGCAGGTGGCCCACACGCTCTCCTCTCCAGCCAGGCTCGATGTTCGTGCTGGTCGCACACAGAGGTGATGCTGTTGGGTGGGTTCCGGCTGGAGCAGGACTTTCCACACCGTCCTCAGATAATTGCCTTTGTGTTGTTTTTATGGCAGGGATTTAAAGTCCTTCTGAGCTCCTGCATGTTTTAGCTCTGCCTTTTCCTGATTATCTAATCTCACACCTCGTGAATGCGTTCGGTAACATGAATTACTCCCCTCATGCTTGAATGGAGACCGCGGGCTTCTTGTCACTGAAAAGGGAAGGCTCGGCTCGGTCTGGAGTCCCACAGGCAAAGAACAAATGCTTTTCCAAGTAATCCACCTGTCCCTCACCTTTCCTTCCAGTAACATGAGATTGTATGTTATGAAGTAATTGCCTGAAACAGGCTGCACTGTTTTACATATTAGATTATATGGAAGATGGTAGGTATTTTGCATTGCTTTTATTGGCTTTGCTCGTTTTGTCTGTGCTGTAATGCACACCTGCTATTTAATACTGAAATCAGTGAAATCCTTCATGCCAAGATTAGCTAAGACATGCTAAATTGATTAGACACCTCACTGGGGGAGCCCTGGACAGGACAGGTGTGTACAAGAGGTCTCAGGAGGGGCTGCCTCCTGCTGCTCCTGCTTGCCAGGTTGGGGCCAGCTCCCACCCAGGGATGTGTTGGGTGCATCACTTTTAATAATGAATGCTCCACTTGAAAGCCACACTAAGCAGTTATCTTCAAGGGAGGAGGACTGGGGAGCTCGATGAAGAGCCACCCATGTACTTTGTTTCCTGTCTTTTGGAGTTTATCTCTTACACCTCCTTCCAGCCTGTGTATTTAGGGGCACGTGGGTGCCATGCTGTTTGTGCTTCTAATACGCTGCTTCTACGTGGTGCAGAGAGCTCTTCCTGCTGGTCAATGAGGTGACAGAGCTGGAGCTGGGCAGAAGCTTGTCCCTTTGCTGGCAGTGTCCTCGCAGCTGCTGGGTGCTGCACAGCACAGCCGAGGCAGCCACGCAGCACCCACCAGCCACAACGCCGTCGCCCGCTGCAGCTTTGAGCTTGACCGCACTGGTGGACCTGTTGCTTTCAGTCTGAGGGACCTGTGAAGAGAGTCTGCAGCCATCATGATGTGGTAAGGGGCAAGCAAAGGTAAAATGCTCCTCAGGGCTGGTGAAAGCTCTTTGGGCAGTAGGGGGGAATGGCTGAAACTGTGGGTTGGGTGCGGGGCTGATGGAGACACCACAGCCCCATCAATGCTGCACTGGTTGCTCCTGTGGTTGGGCTCTGGGGGGCTGTGCCCTGGACCTGCTATGGGAGGAACCCATGCTGGTGGGTTGGTCCTGGAGGACAGTTTCTTGCTGTTGGTTTACATCGAAAAGGAAAACCTGGGCTCTAGGACATGCCCTTAATTCCTGCTTCAGTTCTCATGGACCCCACAGCCAACCTGAGCACCACTTGCCTGTGGTGGTGACATGCAGTGGTAAGATGGGGCTTGGTCCCTGCTTGGGCATCTGAGTAAAAGAGTTCCAACCCAGCATGGCACAGTGCTCCTGTTATTCATCACAGAAACCCTTAGCCAAGTGCCTTCAGGTCATGAATGATTCTGGAAAAGGCAGTGAGCAAGGCATCCTGTGAAACACACAGATCCTTCCTGCTTCTGGGCTTGGGGATCAGAAATAGGTGTTTCTAGGTGTCATTTGAAGAGATTTAACAAATACAGCTTGAGTAGTTGCTATTTATTTTGGTGTTTAATAGTATTAAAAATAATCACCACAGTGTTCCCTGAAAGACAGTTTGTAGAGTTGGACAGTTTCCCAGTAAGAGGCTGTCCCCAAGGATCGTTTGCAAAGATAATATTTTTAATTTGATTAACCAATGGTAGTATTGAGAAGGACCAACATGTGCCTCAGTAGCAGGATGCAATGTGGGAGCAAGATTTAATGGTGGAAGCAACAAAGCGTAGTGAGAAGGGTTGCATGGTGAACTGAACAGCTCTTCTCTTGGACATGGCAGAAAACTAAGACCTGGGGTCTTTACTGATCAGAAAACAACTCAGAGAGCCCAAGTGGCAGAACCTGGGATGGATGAAGTGAGGATTTTCCCCTAGAGCTGCCAAAGGCAGGGCTAAAATACTGGGTGGGTTTCTGATGCCTGCATTCATGATAAATTGATTCAGACCTTACTGGACTGCTGTGAGGATCAAATGATCTTAGAGAAGAGCCTGGTTTTGTTCTGCCAGGAAAATTGGAGGCCGGAAGGGAATTGTGTGTATGTTTCTGGGTAAACCCCACCAAGAGGGAAGGGCTGCTTCTCTCTGAGTGGGGACATTTGGGGAACTGGGAAAAAAAATTCAGAAGTGAGATCCCAGATGGGCCATTTCAGCAGGTCTATCAAGGACAAAAAAAATCTGTGCTTGTTTGGAGGTGACTCCTCTTTACCAATGGCAAAATAAAATGTGGTCCTCAGGACAGCAGAGAGCAGCTCTCCTCTCCTAGGGGGGTTCCTGCAACTTTGGGCACAGGATTTCAGGTGACCATCTTACGAGGACCCAAAGTCACTAAGGGAGGACCTACATTCGCAGGTGTCACCAGCTGTGGTCAAAAGAAGAGCAGCCATGCTGCTTCTGCCAGAGCCAGGAGAGGAGGAATAACCAAAGAGATTTGGAGGTGGTTGATGGAGGGAGGAAGAGGATGGGGGGCCCTGTGTGACTCCCTTGGGTGCTGAAAATAGCTAGCATTGTATGGCACGCTTCACAAATTGCTTTTGCTGTAACGTGAATAATGGCTTACAATAACACCATGGATTGTACGGCCTTGGGGCAGCAGGGCTGCTGGACGGGGGAGAGGAAGGCTGGATTTTCTTTCCACCTCTGTTTGTGTGGTCCAGGGTGGATCAGTAAATGGCATCATGCCTCAGTTTCCCCCCTTGCAGGCCAGGAATGCACTCATCCTGCTGACAGTAACAGCGATAAATAATATCTCACAAGCACCCGCTATTTAAAAAAAATCTTTTATTGCTTCCCGTTAAGCTGATGACTGTTAATGAGGAGAATTAAATTCACTGCCCTGTTGCCATTAGACAAATATGTGCTCCATCTCCATCCGAAAACTCCATTGTAAATAACTGTGGAGGAGTGGAATAAACATCATCCTTCCCAGGGCAGGGCCAAGCAGCAGGAATGAGCAAACACAGGTGTGGAAGATTTGTAAGCTTTAAAGGAGAATGGGGCTATTTGGGAATCAAATCTGGTTTTAGTTAGGAGCATCTTCTGTGAAAAAAATCCCAAACCACCAGCGCAAGACCCCACAGATGGGGCAGTGACGGCTGTCTGCAGCTGCAGCCTGGCCGTGACGGCTGGGGCAATGGCAGCATCCCAGCATCCTGGTGACAACTGGGGTGCAATGGTCCTGGCGTTGTTCCCACATCCCGTCATTTTGGCACTTGCCATCCCTGGACCCCTGCTCAATCTGAAGCCCTGTGTGGAGAAACCCTCCTGCACCGGGTCAGCTCCTCTCGGGTTGGTGTCGTTCAGCGTGTAATTGGGGCTAAGCCTCTTACTTTATGTGGCAGGCTTTCCTTTCTGTCTTTCCCCTTTCCCTTTTGAAGGTGAAGGTTTTATGTGACTGAAATGTGTTAACGCTCCCATAAAAGTAAATGAAACACAAGCAGACGTTTTCTTTTTTTGGGCGCAGATGTGATTGGTTTGGGCCTGATCCAGAGGCCGGGAGAGTGATGATTAGCAGTGCTGAAGGGAAGGGCTGGGAAGTGTTTTCTGTAGGAAAGTGTCATTTGTGGAGCAAAATGAGACATCTAGAAGAGCCAACTGTGTACCTGTGCTTTGGAGACCAGTTCCTCCCCTCTCTGCTCTCGCTGCCCTGCTCTGACACTGCAGCAGGAGGGTTGTCTCTACTGCAGAGTTAATTTTTCCAAAGGACCTTTGATACCAAGCTCATCCCATCCATAAATTAAGGCTACCCAAACGAGATTGCAGGACAGAGTTTTTATATCCTAAAAGAGGTCCCTCATGCGGTGGATGCAGAGATGGGACAGTTGCCCCAGCGTCCGCTCTGATGAGCTGTGTTTGTCCCTGTTTCTTTACAATGCAGAGGCCAACAGGATGTTTTGCACGGAGCCCATGGCCTCCTGCACACATCCGCTGCTGTTGGTTTCTTATCTTGTTCTGAACAACTCGTTTCAGACTCAGCAAAACCAGGAGCAGGGATGGAGTAAGTATTTCCTGACCTTGTTCGTACATGATGACACGGGGCTCTTCCCTTTGCCCCCTGCAAAAGGCACAAACAGGCAAAACGGTGCAGGAATAACCCACAGAAACACTCCCAAATCTTCTTCCATTCCCACCTGGAGGAACCACCATTTGGTGGACAAGCTGGCCACGAAAGACTGATGGGACTTCATCATGCCCAATATTCCCTGAGGTGGGGTGGTGGCAGAACCACTTCATCTGCTGGGGACTCATGGTGAGAAGCATCTCCAAATGATGGGGCTTCTGCCTGGCTTTGGAGGCAACCATCCCTGTGGCATGCACAGAAGAGGGAGGACAAGGAGAGGATGTCCCACAGAGCTGTCGGTGTGCAGGGCTCCACGAAGGAGCACTTGTGAGCACCTGTGGGCCTGAGCTGAGCAGAGAACCAAGTGCACCAAAATGATTATTTGATCGTGACTTCTCCAAGTTGGTATGAAGTCCAGATTTATACCAAGGTGGGGCAGCGTTACCTACTGGTGGTTCCCCATTGCTGCCCTGGATGTCCTTTGGGGTGTCTTCCCGTCTCCAGGAGGAGCAGAGCAGGCTCTTTGCAACCATAAACTCTTGGGGAAGTCAGTGGTCAGAGCACAGATGGGATTTCCTCAGCCTGTGGTGGTGTTTTGGGGAATGCAGTTAGGGCTTGAAACACCATCCCATGGAGTGAATGTGATGGATGTGTGCCTGGCTTGCTCTCCAGTATTTCCCATGCTCTTCTGGCACATGGATTGTTTAGGCTAGGGAAGAGGAGCCTGAGGGGAGACCTTATCGCTCTCTATAACTACCTGAAAGGAGGTTGTAGTGAGGTGGGTGTTGGTCTCTTTTCCCAAGTAACAAGTGATAGGATGAGAGGAAATGGGCTCAAGTTGCACCAGGGGAGGTTTAGATTGGATATTAGGAAAAATTTCTTCATGGAAAGAGTAGTCAAGCATTGGAGCAGGCTTCCCAGAGAGGTGGTGGAGTCACCATCCCTGGAAGTGTTTAAAAAAAAATGGGTAGATGTGGTACTTTGGGACATGGTTTAGTGGGCATGATGGTGTTGGGTTGATGGCTGGACTGGTGATCTTAAAGGTCTTTTCCAACCTAAACGATTCTATGATTCTATGGGAAAATCATGACAGTAAAACCCAGGCTCACGTGAATAACCTTTCCCTTGCTCTGGACTCATGCAAAGCTCCAGTGTCCCAACAGAAGATGGCTTAGGTGCTTTCTCAAAGGTGTGTTATTCACGCAGATGCCTGTTTTGCAGGCATAGCCATCCTGGTCTTCGCACGTCTCCTCCAAAGGAGGAACTTCATGTGCAGATACCCCAAATCTGGGACCTATGATAGCAGAGTGGTGGCCTTGGCCTTTGTTGAAGAGCCGTCCAACTCGGATGTTCTGTGCCTATGTGCATGAGTTGGGTGTCCTGTCTCCAGGACTGTGTGTGTGAAATGTGTCCCTTGATATTTCAGCCTCCAAACTAACTGCCCACCTGACAAAGGAGATGTTGCCTAATGAGCAAGAGCACAGGAGCATGACAGAAATGGATGGCCTTGCATCACCGCAATTGCACAAAGCTCCAGTGATGTCCAAGGCACAAAGCCAAGCTGCTCCATTTGCATCCTGGAGGTGGACACCTCTCCAAAAGCATCTGCAAAGGTCTCCATCCACAGCTCCTGCACCTGCAGGTGAAAGGACGTGTCATCTCAGAGCTGGAACAGCTTTGAACATCCCTCCTGTGGCTTCTGGGATCGCGTAACACTTTGGCTCAGGTGACCCAAGGAGAGTGTGGCTGGGTGGGAGGAGATGTGGAGTTGCCTGGGCCAGTGGCAGGGCTGCTCTGCATGGTGTACACCTGCACATCTTGGCAAAATGGGCCCTGCGGCCTGGCAGAACTTTCTGCTGAGTATTTTGGCTGGATCCGTGAGCTTGTGCGGCTTTTGTGGCATGGAAACTGCCTATAATTTATGCTGAATACAGTCCCATAGATTATGTTGACAGTTCCAGAACATTATAAGATCATTTAGTCCTTTCTCACTAAAACCAATTTCAAACCACAGGGTAATTGTTTAATGATCAGTAGATGAGTCCCACAGTAAGCCCGCAATTAAGAAAAAAATCCCCAAAACAACACACAACACCCCTCTCCTCCATCCCCATTCTCCAGCAACTTAAAACCCAAGACCTGCCTCACCTGTTATTGCACCTGGTGGCTTGAAATTGCAAAGGCAGTGATGGCTCGTTGGGAAACTTTGATGTGAGGTCCCAGCATCCCAACTCAGGATGAGTGTGCAGCCAAAATTGTCCAACGTGCGATGAGGTTGGGTGCAAGTTGAGGAAGATGCATTAAAGGATGAGATTTAGGAGGAGTGAAGAGCCTGGATGGGTTTAGCTCACTCATTCCCTCCGTTTGCCCTGTGCTAGGAGGAATATCCATATGACATTTACCCTTTCCATGTGTCCAAAAGTGCTCTTAAATGTCCACAAATTCAGAGGAAAAAAATTGTTAACATAGCACCAGCGTAAGGATGCCCCAGGAAGCCAGAAGAGAGCCAGCTTTTTCTCTCTCTGAACCCTCTTCTTGAATACATTCAGGGAGATGGCATTTTTTTTCTCAAGGGAAAAAGATCCAGTGCTTTAGCAGTGTAAAACCAGCGTAACACTGCTGAAGCCAATGGCACTGCAGTGATTTACGTCTGCTGAAGAAATGGTTCAAAATCCTTCCTTTGAGCCAAGGCCTTGTTAATATATAGAAGAAGACTCTGTATCTCATGCAGATCTTCCTGGGGTTTCCATCCTCCAATATGCAGTGAATGGGGACATCTTAACAGAAAAAATTAGACAGTTTCCTAAGAAAATTTCCCATGCTTCCAAAGAAGGAAAAGTCCCAGGTATGTGGATGTCCCACAGAGATTTCATGGCTATCCATCTATTCAGTGTGGACAGCTTTACACTACCTTGGAGCTTATCCTTGCAAGATCTCCCCAGAGGGCTGAGCCATGCCCAAGCTCTGAGCATCCCGATGGGTGTCACCTCCCACCCCACGCCTCAGCCCCACCGTCCCGCCTGTGCTTTGTTTTCTTGCCCTTCTCAAGATCCGGCTGCAGGTTGTGCTTTTCCTCCATCAACATCATTGCTTTTATCTGCACTGGTAGCAGCAATCCCCACCATGCAGGATTTATTTACATTGAAGGGTAAGTGGGAGGCTGTAATTGGGATGGGATTTGAAGAGGTCAGAAGGAGTCTGTGCAGGAAAACTGTAAATGAGGGAGGGCTGGGAGTTTGCTGAAGTCGTTACGCACAGATCGTTCCAGCTTCCACTCAGTGCCATTAGCTGGGGGTAAATGTGCCGTCCAGGGACGTATATGTATACATTAATGGGGGTTTTTAAACAGACGATCAGTAATGAGCTGTTAATGTTTTCCAAGCGGTCTTTCAACCCCATGCTCTGATTTCCTTCGGCTGTGCAGTGTGCTCGAGGATTTCGGATCTCTTGGTTCCCATGTGAGAGAGCAGGTCCCCTTCCACGCGCCAGGTCTCTGCTCAGTCTCAGCCCCCTGTGCTCTGTCCCTGCCTGTCTCAGCTGCCTCCAGCACTGCGGCAAGCCCTGGGGCTCAGGAGCCCATGAGAGGGGCAGGGGAAACCCTTCCAGCAGGGGAGGGGGACTGGAGCCCCCAACTGCATGTGCAGCACATAGAATAGAATAGAATAGAATAGAATAGAATAGAATAGATTATTTCAGTTTGGAGGGACCTACAATGATCACCTAGTCCAACTGCCAGCATGGGTTTGCCATGCAGTGAGGTTGGCGTGCCCAGTGCAAGCATGGCCGGGAGGAAAGTGTAGGATGAAAATCCAAGGAATTGTCTTTCCAGGAAACCCGGTTAAATCACAAGCTGAAAACTCATGGTTTGCGGCCTCGGGTATGCTCAGGAAAACAAGAGCTAAGTCACTACACCCCCTTTCCTCCCACCCCCGGCTCATCTCTGCGGCACCCTTGGGAGGTCACTTGAAGAATTGCACCAGTGATAGAAGCGGTAATTGAGGAAACTGATGCAAACGTGATCTCCCAAAAGGTTGTGTGGGAAGCAAATTTGGGAGGATGCTCAGACAAGTGGTATTTTTGCTTTTGTGCCTTTCTTGAGCAATGTCATCAGACCTAAGGGTTTCCTGTTTATTTATTCAGCAATCACTGCTGTATTACACACATAGGAAATCACAAAAAATATCTCATTTTGAGGACAGGTGAGGTGGAAATAAAGGCTGCTATTTAGGCTGTGGCATATTGGCTGTGCTGAGCATCTTGTCTTGTGAGTATTTTCACACATCAGCAAAGTGAGAACAAACACATCCTGCAAACATCTGGCTAGGAAGATGCCTGAGCTCTGCTGAACAGTACTGATAATAGTGACGTTGCTCTGGTATAACATAAAGCAGCCCCAAAGCTGCTCTGCTCTGGGCCAGGTAGCAGAGAGGCCCCTACGCTGGGCTCTGGGATGAGCCGTGGCAGAAGGCAGATGTAGAAATGGCTTTATACCACCCCGGGGGCTGTGTTTCACTGGTGTGAAATGGCTGTAGTAAAGCTTGGGAGCTGGAGTGGATGGTGCTGCATGAAAACCAACTAGATAGCAACGTGTCATCAGCATCTGTTCCCCCTGGGGAAGTTTACATCCAACTGTTCTCCCAAACCAGCCCACCATGCAGCCTCGCCTTACTGCAAGAATGTGTTCAGATGACTTAACTTAATGCCTTAGCTAAATTGAATGGTTTCCAGTAGCGCAGTAATGTGTTTGGAGAAGGAAGAGCTTTCAAAAGGAAGCTGTTTGCCTATCTAACTCAAACAACTTTCCATGCTGATGGAGAGAGAGGAAAGTCTGAGCGCCTTGTGCAGTGAGTGCAAGGTGCCCATGACTTCATTCCTATAGCGCTTGGCAAGGGCAGCATGCATCAGGCAGCAAAATCCAGTAATTTGGCTCTTCCCCATATTCCCTAGCTATGGGGCAACCAGCAGTGGGAATCTGCAGCAAGTCAAAATGCACTTGGAGTTGAGATGGCTTGCAAAGAGCCTGCTGTGCGGCTGCGTTTACCTGGCTGCCACCCAGCGATGCCAATGGGGCTGTGCTCCCAATATATGGGATTTCTTCCCTTTTTCAGGGCTAACTGGATTCCCCCATCTCTCCCTGGTGGGTCACAAATAGTGATACTTGATAGGACAAAAGGTAATGGTTTTAAACTAAGAGAGGGGAGATTTAGACCAGATATAAGGAAGAAATTTTTTATGCTGAGGGTGGTGAAACACTGGCACAGGTTGCCCAGAGAGGTGGTCGATGCCCCATTCCTGGAAAAATTCCCGGTCAGGTTGGACGGGGCTCTGAGCACCCTGGTCTGGTTGGAGATGTCCCTGGTTATTGCAGGGGGGGGTTGGACTAGGTGAACTTTAAAGGTCCCCTCCAACCCAAACCATTCTATGATTCTATGGTTTGTTTGAGGAAATAAGGTATAGATGGGCTGGTTTGGTATCCTGGGGCTGGAAAGGGTGAAATCCTTTAGGACGTAAAAATATGTAGCTACAAATGCTGCTTCAGTCGCATGTAATTGCTGTGAGCTCCATGGGACTGCAGACAAGGATATTGTTTCACCTTTGCTCATGTGGGGCCCAAATCATGGTTTAACAGACCCACTTGCAGTTTTTGTAACTGGTGTTTTCTCTGGCAAAGATGGGATTTTAATCAAAGAAAAAGGATTAAAAAAAATATTGCTTTGTCTTCTGAAATTCCAGAAAGCCTGAGTTGTTTCACCGCAAAATTAAAAAATTTAGTTTGATGTAAAAGTGTGGATTCTCATACAGAAGTTTCCCCAACCTTTTCACTCTACATTTTTTGGTGGTATTTTAAATTTTTTAAAAATTTTAATCAAATATCTAAACTGGTGGCATGATATTGGAATTGTCCAGGGGACTGCAATTCTGGCTTCTGTTCAACCCCACCCGATGCTTTGAGCCTTTTTAAAAACTCAACAAGCGTGATACTGACGTGTTGTGCAACCAGCAACATGATGGGTAATTTCTGCTTGGAAACGTTCACAGCTTGAGCCAGAGCTTGGTGCTGCATCCAGCCCACTGAGCTCACAGAGACCCTCTCCCCGGACTTGCACAGGTCTCCTGTCTGCCTCTGAGCAAATGAGGAGAAAATTTGTCATAGAAGTGCCAGGTACTGACCCTCTCTGCACCCCATACCCAGCATCTCCCCATTTAAAAAGAAAAATCTATTTCTATGATTGATACGTTCAAGAACCACCTTGTCTCTAGCAAGGACTGAAATCCTGGAATGCCCTGGGCACGGCTTCGTGGGAGAAGCACTGTTGGCCGGCATATCGCAGTTGTCATTTCACAGGCTTGATTTGTTGGAAAGAAAAAAAAAAAAAGGAAAAAAAAATCACATCATGATGCCACAATGCAGTGGTTGTTTTATCTCACGGGGAGCTTGAATAAGGCCTCATAATTGCTGGAAGATTTATGAGACTGGAATTATGCTCGGCTGTTGCTGGCTAATGTATCTGTGGTGTGGATGTTGTGAAAGCACCTTATGAGACAACATGTACAGAAACTTCAGAAGGTGTGTGATCTCTGGAGGCAAAACGAAAAAAAACCCCACACCCTGCAGTAGGTCGATTTGTATGTGGTGTTGACAGGGAGTCATCACCCCCCATGGCCAAAATAAAACCTC
The DNA here is from genome assembly GCF_030463565.1 of Pelecanus crispus. Lineage (NCBI taxonomy): Eukaryota > Metazoa > Chordata > Aves > Pelecaniformes > Pelecanidae > Pelecanus > Pelecanus crispus. Next base: position 70,841,490 of record NC_134648.1, read on the forward strand.
TGGAGCTGGCGTACTTGTGCTGCATGAGATAAACAGCGGTAGGGTTGGTGTTCCTGTTTCTGGCTGCCTCTCATTCTCCAGGGCTTTTGCATGCGAGGGGACTGTGCGTGAGTTATTCACAAGCCTCTTTCAAAGCAGAAAGTATTGGAACAGCCACGTGGTTTTCTTCATTCAACATGTTCTCCCCATGAACGCAACCCGGCTCCTTTGGGAGGGACTGGCATTTGGGGTCCAGATTCCTCTCTGGTGGAAATGCAGCAGGATAATCCAGAGCCACACTAGTGCCTGGGAAAGCATCATGGGATCCAGCTGGTTCAGAAAATGCATCTTTGCCCTACTGCCATCAGGGTGACTTCATCACAAGGCTGCAGGCTGCTTTGCATGAATCCCATAGCTCAGCTGCAATCACGTTATCATTGGAGGCATTTACCCTACCACCCCATCAAGGCTTGATGATGTACTTCAACATTTTAATGCCAAAAGCATCCCTGTAAGAGAATGGATGCTGTTTTGTGCCCTGACCCATTTGCTCTAGCTGTAGCACGTGTTTAACCGGCTTGACCTGATCATAAGCCTACAGCACTCACCAGATTTAAGAACTGTATCTTCTAATTATTTTTTCTTTTGCACTTTTCTAAAACTTTTTTTCCAAGCTTTTCTTCCTTGCAGCTTTGTGCAGCTCTACCTACGAGCCAACAGAGGCAATGACATCTGCCCCATGCTGCACACAGAGAGGGGTGTTCGTCGTTCCTTGCAAACCTTTCCGTGCTTCTTCTGTGTCCTCTTCTACTGCATCTGACTGCCGTCTGATTTGGTACTTCACAAGGTTACAGAATTCTTCTCTTTTGCGAAGAGGTGAAAACAATGGCTTGTAGGTATTCTAGTAAATATTCGGAAACGGAGGGTGACTCTGAGCAGCGGGGTGAGGAAAGTGAGCAAAAGGGAATGAAGCTGCAAGAGCAGGCTCTGCTAGATGTGAGTTCAGGTAGAAACTTCACCTCCTCAAAAAATGGGCAGATGTGGCACTTTGGGACATGGTTTAGTGGGCATGGGGGTGTTGGGTTGATGGTTGGACTGATGATCTTAGAGATCCTTTCCAACCTTAGTGATTCCTAGTTTTTACTTTCATGAAAAAATAATCCAGCCACCAAGCCAGGAAACATGAAATTAATTATTCCTCTCCCCTTAATTGGTTTAGTGGTGGAGTTGGCAGTGTTAGGTTAATGGTTGGACTGGATGATCTTAAGGGTCTTTTCCAACCTAAATGATTCTATGATTCCTACAAGGCAGCTCTGCTCACCCCTGCCTGAAATAACCTGTGTGTCTGGAGACCATAGCATGAGACTGGCAGGTTATATATTCATACAGGTGTTTAGGCAATAGCTGTTTCAAAACTCCATGGTAAATACTCACGCTGAACCCTTTCCAAGGGCTTTACATCTCTAAGAGCCCTCTGTTTGCAGGCATGGCATCCCTCCATTGCTCGTTGCTGTTCTCCTGCTGGTTGTGGATGACCGTTGCCCACCCTTTGTTAGGTGCATTGCGACCTGCTCACCCCAAAGGGCTACACAGGTCTGTGTTGGTCTGGCAATGGCTGGGTCTGCCCCGGGGACCTGCTGGTGGTCCAGGTTGCATCCCTGAAGCATCCATCCATCCATCCATCCATCTATCGATCCATCCATCCATCCATCCATCCATCCATCCATCCATCCATCCATCCGTGGGACTTACGGTGGTCCTGGCTGTGGTTTGGTGAACATGACTGTCCTGGTTTGGGCTGGGATAGAGTTCATTTTCTTCCTAGTAGCAGGCACAGTGCTGTGTTTTGGATTTAGGATGAGAAGAATGTTGATAACACACTGATGTTTTAGTTGTTGCTCAGTACTGCTTATGCCAGTCAAGGACTTTTCAGCTTCCCATGCTCTGCCAGGGGCACAAGAAACTGGGAGGGGGCACAGCCAGAATAATTGATCCAAACTGACCAAAGGGCCATTCCATACCATATGGCGTCATGGGCAGTATGGAAACTGGGGGGGTTGGCCGGGGAGCAGCGATCGCTGCTCGGGAGCTGGCTGGGTATCAGTCAGCGGGTGGTGAGCAATTGCATTGTGCATCACTTGCTTTGTATATTATTATTATTATTATTTTATTGTTACTATTATCATTACTATTTTACTTTATTTAAATTATTAAACTGTTCTTATCTCACCCCAGGAGTGTTTCTCACTCTTACTCCTCCGATTCTCTCCCCCATCCCATCAGGGCAGGGGGAGTGAGCGATGGCTGCGTGGTGCTTAGTGCTGGCTGGGGCTAAACCACGACACTGACACTGTGATAAGGACTTGGATGAAGCAAAAGCAAAGCTGAAAAAAGATAAGGGTCTGTAACACTAGGAGGAATATGCTGTGTTTGATGTATTTTTATACATGTAAAAAAGGGCTACCAGATTTTTTTGAAGCACAGCATTTTGCAGCCTCCATAATCTCGCTTGCAGCTAACTGAGAATCAGTGATAATATTTTTGTATCATTTAGATGAGCGGTCCCCGGGGGAGGCAGTGCCAAGTGTGCGTCTTGCCAGAGGGCAATGACATTTCAGTTCCCAGTTGCCTTCTCTGTCTCCGAACACCCACAGACTTCCCCAACCATCACCCTCCTGTTCCCAAATTCGTGATAAACAGAGTCCTTCAACCAAGTAATTCCCAAGCACTCCCCTGTAAGCCAAGACAATTATATCTGTAAATACTAGCATTGTATGCACCAGGTTTGGCACCTCTGAGAAATCTAGAGGTGCAGGATTTTTTCCCTCTCTTTTTTCCTGGTCTTTGAAGGATTTAACTACGGATGTTTTGGCATGTTGGCCTGGGTTTTTTCTTTACTCTGTGTTCATAACAAACTTCACTGAGTGGAGGAGTGTCTTTCTCCAAGGAAGGGAGAGAGTTTCTGGTTTTGGTGGTTACCCCACGGCTTCACACCTTGTTTGCAAGACGCAGCTGGGGGCGTTTGGTTTATTGCTGGGTGAGGATATTAGAAATGCTTGAAATACATATTTGAGTGGATGTATAGCCTGGAGGAGAAGATGAGAGAAGTTACATGGTTTTGCATAATACAGGTGAAATCTGTGTTGCCTGGAAGATGGGAATATCGCTGAGATCATGGAGAGATATAGAGCAACAAAACCTTAAAGCTGATCCCTTTGTATTTTTGTCTTATGAACTTTGAATTGAACTTCTGCACCGGATCTGATCTGGATGAAATATCATATCTGAGGCTGATCCTTGTCTCTTAAACCTTTCCTTTGTTTCTTTGATTCTTTGGGCTTTACCCTCTTGTTTTATTGTGAGTGGCCCAAAGCTTTGATCTCGCAGTGAGCCCCGGCGGGCAGCACAAACCTTTGCTTTGGTGCGAGACACACAGGGGGACATTGGGATACTCAGACAGTCTAAACAGACAAGAGGTTACTTCTTCTGTGGCAAAGTCTGAAGGCAAACGGGGTAACTTCAGAATTTATTGTCTCCCCTTACATGATGGGAAATTGGAAATTCACACGGGTATTTCCACAGTAAGAAAATGCACCTGTGGGAACTCGGTTGTTGTATATCTGTTTCCAATTTTATTTACAATCCCTTTTATTTTTTTAAAGAGTCTGAGCAATTTAAGCTTACCTATCCTTTAATATAAAATAATTGAAACCAAAGATCTTAAATGCTTTATAATGTCTTTTTCTCTGCTTTTTACAGTCACGAGCAAAGATTTTATTCTTCCGAAGTATCTAGGTTGCTAAGCTTGAATTATATTTTACCTTTTCGGGAAATTCCTTTACTAGAAAAGAACAGCTGGTCTTAATCTGATCCGATGATACCTGCTGATCTATACAGTAAGAGCAAAGTGAGGCCAACCGTGTTGGAAAGCATCGGGGGCTTCTCTGCAAATATTCATTCATTGTTTTGGACTTCTTTTTTTAAAGTAATGATGTAGAGAGACACTTCAGACTTACTCCCCACGTTTTCCATTAGTGGTAATTTAAAACTTTGAAAAATGTACAGTAACTTGCCTAGGTCAGCTGAGTATCAGCATGTAGCTTTTCATTCACATTTTTCATTTAATCCGGTGGCTTTGAATTCCTTGCCTTGTAAGTTCCTATATATGAAGATTAGAAACTGCTTCTGGCTATGTAGAATTACATGCTTTTAGATGAAATTTAATCCCTTGTAAAAGGTTTTGTTCGCAGTGATCTTTCCTGTTTGCAGCAACGGGCTGCCTGGCTCAGAGCGGATGACAAAAGTGAAGACGTCAGTGGACAATAAGCAAAGAAAAAAAATATAATCACAGCCTGCATTTAGGATCAAGTCTTTATCAGAGGTTTTGGTGATCTGGCAGCTTAGAGACCTCTGCCTTTGATTCCAGGAAAGCAGCACAGCAAAATGAAAGTCTGCAAAACCTATTGAGAATAAATTGGATGCGTACGCACCGTCTGTGTTTTGACAGGATTTGAAGTGGGAAGTCTTGGCTTTGGAAGGGTTTGGTGTGTGATTCAAGCACTCCCTGTCCCACAGTCCAGCTGGGACTTCTGCCTTCATAGCAGGATAGAGACCTTTCCCTGGACTTCACCCCCCAAGAGCTCTCCCAGGAGGGAAGAGTCAGGGCTCACCTCCTGCACAGGGGCAGCTGAAATGAGAGTTTCTTCTCTGAGCAACTGGTGATTTACACATCTCAGGATGCAAAATTCTCCAGCAGGGTCTAAGGCTGAAGGGGGTATCACTTCAGTACCTTTTTGCCAGTGACTCCTCAGGCTACCCAGAAAAACAAAGCAGAAGCACAGTGACCTTTTTGCATTCAGCCTGGAAATTTGTGACAGTCACAAAAGAAAAGTGTTCCCTGCTTCTTCCAAGCTCCATATCCATCCATGCCATTCCATTCTGCCATGAAAATTAACCCTGCAAAAAGCCAGCTGCTTTCCTTGTCCCATGGGCTGTGCCTCCTACCCTGCCTCAACCACCCCTGGTATCAGCCCTGATATCAGATAGCAGGATCCCACATGTGACTGGGCAGAGGATGGTCCCACCTAGCGCCGAGGAGCATCCACGGGACATGCCAGGGGAACAGACGTGGGGAAAATATCTTTGAAAGCAAAGGGCTTATGGATTCAGAGTGGGGCTGTGAATTGTGTTTTCCTGGGCATATCATTGGGGCGTGTTGAATCTTCCAGTGGAGGACAAGAAAAAAAAAAAGCCAGATGCCTTAGGTGACAAATTACATCAGTTAAATTGCAAATCTTGCAATGAATGCTGGCTGCTGGTGAATGGCAGTCCCCTGGCTGGGATGTGCATACAACCTTTACAAAAAAGAATTGGTAAACCCCACTATTTTCAGGCAATTTCAGAAAAAGAGGAAGGAGAAAAAAGGAGTTCATTTAGTGACTGAGCTGTTCATTGCAAGTTGCTTGCCCAGCTCTAGCAGAGTTAAAAGGTTGGCTGAATCCAAACAAAATTCAGAAATTTCACTTCTGAATAAAGCATGCGAGCCTGGCCCAGAAGTAGGCTGCTCTCTTCCTTTTATGAATCAGTCTCCAAGATATGCTCACATTCCTGAGAAACAAGCCTGGAATAACACGGCTGGCTTTTGGGTGCAATACACTGATTATGAGGAAGCAACAGTCTCCCGTGTATGAATAGCTTTTATGTTGAAATAGGTCAGCTCTATAGCATTCGTTGAAAAATGGCTTTTTAATGTGCTTTATGGGCTGTCAGGGCATAATGAATGTAAACCGTAAACCTGGCTTCGTCAGAATGATATTTTATTTTTTTGCTTTATCGACCAGACGCAATGAATCTCAGATCAATTAGTTTTGCTTTGAAGTTTGCTCTTGATCCAGATCTTCAATAAAAAGGAAGTTTCCAAATCACTGGTCTGTGAACACTGTTTGTGATTAATTACCCTCTTATAATCTGAGGAATTCTGGTCGTTGCTGTATTTTGAATACCTCAGACTGCATGGGGAGTTTTATTTTGGCTGGTATATTTGGAAACTGCTAATAAACACCTACTTCCTGTTTTTCTTGCTACTGTGTATAACAAATTGTTAAAAAACTTGCTTTCCCATTTCTAGCTGCTTGCCTGTTCAACCAGACCTGAACCATATTATTGGTTAATCAACATCATATATCATTTACCAGCAAATTTTCTCAGCTGTTAAAAGCAGGACTTTGTCTCTGGCTGTAACAAGAAGTGAGTAACTTTGCACTGCAATAAAGCCGGAGGAAGAAACCTTATACGAAGCCTCTGCTAGAGACAAATAATGACTGATACGGTTTTAAATTCGAAACCAAGTTTTATGCAAAGCTTCCTAAAATAACAGCATGTTTTCCTGTCAATGCCTGGGTTAATTGGAGTGTGGGGACAGTCATGGGTGCGGAGGGTTCGCTTCATCCTGGGAAACGATGCTGAGCTGTGCCCACAGTGTGAACATCTGTTTGGGCAAAGATTTTAAGGTTAATATTGTATGGAGGATGTTTGTTTAGACAGGATGAATGCTTTTGTGAAATCTAATATTAGGCTCTATCTAGGTATGTCCGGTTGGCACCAGCTTCTGCATTTTGTGCGCGAACAAATGTTAATTAGCAGGAAAAAAAGATTTCCCACTTTGTCTCTGAAGTAATGCAGCGTAGCAGTGGAAATAGATTAGTTATAGCTGCTGAAAGGTCCTTCGGTTGTTGTCTTGCGCAAGTGTTATCAGTGTTTGTGTTGTGCTTTGGATGTTTGTTTGTCGGCGGCTGTGGGCTGGTGCCCGCTCGGAGCGGGTGACTCACGGCCGGCTCGCTCTGGCAAAGGCTGTTTTCAGCATGTTGGGTGTACAAGCTTATTAAATCCATCGCTTTCACGGCACTAGCGGTCATAAATGCTTTCAGAAATTTCCCTGAAATTGTGTGTTCATGCTGTTTTGAAGTTCTAGCCCTTGTTTTTAGAGTGTGTGCTACTTTTAACCTTTTATATTTTGAATATTCAAGCGTCTATTGTTCATTTACCTCCTGTACCCCAGGCTATCTCTCTGGGGTAGCTGGTCCCAGGTGAGCCGCTCGCAGGGTTTGTGGCAGGTTGGGTGTTGTGCCACACGGTGGAAGGGTGGAGGGAAGCAGACTAGCTTTTGCAAAGCAATGGTAGCTTCAGCGTGTGTCTCCTGGGTGTTGCCACATCCTACATTCCCACCATTGTGGATTTAGGGCAGGTACGGGTGAACTGCCTGGTGAGGACACCCGCTTTCCAGCCTCTGGGACCTCCCTCCTGGTTCCTGCTGATGGGGCCTGGCAGCATTCCAGCTGGTGGCTGCTGGTGGACAGAGACCTGAGGGGTTCAGCTCCTCTAAGTTCCCATTGCTGCAGGAAGAAGAAACCTCTCCCGAAGTAAATTGTGGTTTGGTAGCTTCTGTTTGACTCTGTAAGGTGTCCCCGTGGTGGTAACACACCTCCAGGCTCACCACAGCCATCAAAGCAAAGCACAGCCCTGAGGATGCCAGGGTGTTTCAAACCAACTGCAAAAGCAAATCCCGCTTTCTGGTAGATTTGGGTCCTTGATGCCCAAGATCACAACAACCCCAGGTTGCTTCTGCTGTGATGCTGCATCGGGGTGTCAAGGCAGCAGAGGCTGTAGAGGTGTTCACTGGCTGGCAGTGCATGTGCTGGCGGGGTGGCTGGCTGCGTGTGCCAGCCAGGCACCACCGGTCAGGACACGCCCCGAGCATCTCTGTTCCTCCAGTTCCTCATTTTCACAAATCTTGTACCTCTTCCATGCCTACTTTTCTGTCAATACTCCTGCTTGTTCCCTGGTTAATTGCTTATTTGGAAGAATCTTTAACTGCATTGTTTGGAAATGACTGAGGCTGAAGAGTAAATGTGGAGTGAAAATTCTCCAGGAGTGGCTGTACAGGAGGGGAAGGCTCTCCCTTGCCTCTTCACAGGCTGGAGCATCTTACAGCTGCTTCACCCAGCCAAATAAAAATGACCTGCATTTGCCCAGGGAGAGTGCCAGGGCTTGTCTGTTGGCATTGCCGCTTTCCCCTCCACCACTTCCCCTCCCAGCAATACCCACTGTCATGTCCCCACGCCATGGCCTCTTCTCAATTGTCTCCAACCACCAAGCCTTTAAAAGCAACAAAAAGGAGGAGAAGGGAAGAGGTGGAAATCTCCATGAGGGAGGATTGGGAAATCCACCTGTAGTTTTGGGCCATCACGGTGTGATCCTTTGGGTTGAACATCTTCAAACACGACTTAGACATCACCATTTGAGTCATCCTGCAATGGGGCAGGATGTGGGAAGAAAAACCAGCAGAGACCACAGAAAACTCTGAGTCAAACAGGTCTCTGGCAGCACTGGGAGGGAGTTTGGGACAGAGGAGGACTCTGGGTGCATAACCTCTTTGAAATGTGCTGGAAGGGCAATGGATGCTTCAGGGAAATGGAGCACCCCTCCCTTTGCTCGGGTGGCCAGCAGGTATCCGATGGCGCCAGCAACATCGGAAGCGCCGAGCTTTGCCAAAACATCCTTTCAGCTGTGCCTGCAGAGCTTTACTCTTGACTCGCAGCATATGCAACAGATCAAGGCAGCCTGCAGCTGTGTTGCCACCTCTCCCAAGCAACCTACCGAGGCACAGCACACCTTAACAGTCACTGTTTGCTTTCCACCCCCCATGTTTTTGTTATATTTAGAGCTTATTTTTGGCTGGGCTTCCCCAGTGTTGGGGCTGGCTAATGGTCTCTAGTTGGAGTTGGCTCAGGGTTTTAACTCCCTGCCCTTGAACGGCAGGTCCTGCCCAGGTGGATGGAAACTGGCCAGCCGTGTGAGCCTGGATTTTGGCAGCAGGGAGGGAGAGGACGGTGGATGAAAGGGCCTGTCCTTCGTGCCAGCTCTCCTGCAACAGCCTGGCAAGCTCAGATCGTCCCAGTACCGTACAAAAACCTGTTTCGCCCTGAAGGTCTGGCCTGAAGTATTTGGGATGTAGTCACGCTGGAAGGCAAAGAAATCTCCCATGGGAGGAGAATTGTTAGGTTATTTTACTGACCCAAGGCATGGGGAGGTTAAATGAGCTGCCCACAGTCAAGCAGAGGCTCTGGACCAGGCATCTTGCTGTTGACATCAGATTTCTGTATCGCAGCCCCATATCCATCACTTTTGGGCATCATTTTTGCCCTGGTAAATGTCCATGGGAGCAGTGATGGGTTGGTGCCCCAGCACTGGGCATCAGAGAGGGCTTTACAGGCATTGCAGCCCAGTCTCGACCCTGTGGTTTCTTTGTGCTTCTCCAGAAAGATGTGATTAAGACCTGACCGGAGGAACAAGGCACCTCACTTGAATATGCTAAACTTTATTAATGCCTACGGAATTATAAAGGGGGGAAAAAAAAAGAGGAGGTAATCTGGAGAATGTTTGACTGTGAGCCCATTTGTGTTTTGAAATGACACAATGTGTGTGTTTTATGATAGCTGCAACCACTTTGTGTGAAGATAAGAGATTTAACATAATGTTTTTTTCCTTCACCGTCATTTAGAAAAAAAGAAGCCAACATACCATTGCTGAAAAACATAAACAAAGTGGCCTTTTATATCTCTTTCTTAAAACTCGGGCTGTTCCAAATGTGTTTTTACTGAATGGCTGGTGGGTTTTTTTTTTTTTTAAGTAGCAGAAATGTTGGTCAATTTTAAAACAGTTCCTTACAGCTTCCCAGATAAATAAATTAGAAGTTAGAGCTGGTTTAGTAGCCACTTCCTGCCATGAAGGCCAAACAGGATTCATTCCCTGTTTTCTCTGTCACGCAAGGACCAGGCTGGGAGCACACAGGTTATGACTAGGAGAGTGTTTCAACCTCCTCTCTATTTAATTAGTCATATAATTAACACTTACTAAAAGGAGGTAATTTTTTCCGAGCCCTTGTAAACTCCTAACCACTTCATTGAGTTACTGCTACTTTCAAAAAGGCTGCTGCAGAAAATGCTGGTGTTTTCCAGCCTCGGACAATTTTTTCCCTACCAACATGCAGGAACCACACAGTGTAGATAAAATCTGTACCAAAAAAAGCCGAATTATTCACTCTGTCTCTCCTAAGGCTATGGTTGCCTTGTAACAGGTGAGTAGTTTAAGTAACAAATAGAAAAAAATAGTGGGGTAAAAAAGGTCTTAATAAGGTAGTAGGGAGAAAAAATGAGAATCCTGGAAAACCTACTATGAAAAATGACTATTTGTAAGATTTCTTGTTAACACATAGGCAGGGGCTGTCCCTACAGCTGTAACTGCATTCCCTTCCCTCCAGCAGTACTCATATCCCAGTAGCTGGGGGTTTGTGCCGGGATCAGTCTCACCCGTGCAGGCTCCGAGGGACGGCTGAGAAATGCAGAGCCCAGCGGCGGCTGCGCTCGCGGGTGAGAAGCAGCTGGGTGGGATGTAAGGTGAGATGCGATTTTCCTCCCGACCCTCGCTGGGCAACGAAACCATCTGCAGGCTGGGTTGTGAACCACATCCCTGGGGTGATCCAGACCTGTAAAAATCTCTTCATGCCCCCAATTACTATTTTGTTAACCTGGATCATTTCACCGGGGGAAGGGGGTCAGCTGTGAGCAGCTTGGCAGATGGGAACATCCTACCCTAGCTCCCTAGCTTTGCTGGTTGAGAAAAACCACTAGTGAGCTGTATTTGCAATCAAACCTCCCCAAAAGTCCCTAAACCCTAGGCACCTTCTTTTCCTTTGAGAACTGTCTCAGGAGCAAAAGCAGGGAGCAATTTTTCCCCAGCTACTGCTAGGCAGCTCCTGGCATAACCCAAATGATTCCTTCCATGTCCCAAAACTTGCTGGTACAAGGTGCAAAGCTGTGCGAGCTTCCTTCCCCTCCCAGCAGAAGGACGAGCCCGCTTTGGGCCCCTCTGATGGGACAGGGCAGGGGGAACGGGACGATGGCTTTGCGGCGAGGCCGGCGGCACAGCTGGCTTTGATCAAAGCCTGGCAGCACTCGCTGCGCCCGACAGCCCTGTTTACATTAGCCAACGGGGAGCGGGCTCGCATGGCGTTTGCTAACCTGGTTGCCGGTCCCATCTGCCCGGGAAGTATCGCTACCTCCGGCGAGCTGGAGGAGGATGGGGGAGAGCAGACAGCCCTTTCCCTCGCCGCTGGCCAGGGCGGAGGGATGGGCTCCCTACATGGGGCTGTTTCAACTGCCTCGCCTCACGGCTTAATAACCACTGCACGGAGCAGATGTGCTGCCCCGGCGAAGGGGAATGTTCCCATCATGATGATGGGAAACTCCCTCCTTATTGGGTTTTTGGCTGGTTTGCTGCCCCTGATTCCCTCGGAGCATTTGGTTGGTGAAGTGACAACACAAATGCTCCTGTTCACACAGAACTGGGGTTTTCCCCCTTTTCTTCTGCACCATGTACAAGAGGTTTGAGTGATTGTGGCACCGGGAGGCTGCTGAGCTCTGGAGGCTCAGTCCATGTGCATTTGCTGAGCTCTTGGGCCACCACAGGCTAACAGCAGCCTGTCGGATATAAACTCAGGCAGCACTACCCCACAAAACCCACATGCCCTTAGGATGAGAAATAATCTGCTGTGTTTTCTCCTCTGGGCAAGAGTTTTGGAGAGCTACAGCAAGATGCAGAGCACAGGCTGGATCTGATGGTGGTGAAATCTGGTCTCTTGGAGGTGCAAGAAAAATTTGGGTCATGCGAGGATCCAGGGAATTCTGTGGGATTTTTGTGGGGTTTTGAGGTGGTGGGGGAAGAGGTGCGAGAGGATTCTTGTGGTGCAGCTTGAGGGTGTCCACTGGGTGTTTTGCAGCCAGAAAGGAGCACATGTCTGCCCATGGATGGTGCTTTTTGGCACCTCTTTTACTTCTTTTGCTGGAAGTAATGGTGGGTCTGAACCCGGGGGAGCAAACTCTACCAGGAGACGGTGGATGCTAATTTGGGTTTTGTGCTCCACTTGTGCAGCTTCCTACTTCTGTGCTGGCTGGGAGTGTGAGCAGCTCTGGTTCAGGTTTGCTTGTCAGAAGCTGTATCTATGGTTCCCCATGCAATGGTGATGTGTCCAATAACCAGCCATCAGTGGAAGGACCTACACCCTGCTGTCAAGGGGGCAAGGAGGGTTTAACAACATGCAGGTGGTTTCCAGCCATCAACATGGGCAGGAACTGGCCCATAGTGGTGCTGGTGGACACCCTGTGGACATCCCATTACCGTGAGTGTGGTGGTCCTCCAGATGAGGTCCTGCCACGATGTGTGCCCTGCCCACGTAATGCTGTGGGCACCACCGACCCCATCGCAGAACTTCTCTTTGGTGACAGCAACAGTTTTTCATGGGGAAAGATACATGTGGGGGCAGTGAGACTGTGAGCCTCGCTGTTGTTAGTGCAGTGTTTTAGCCTTAGAGAAGATGGCACTCATAGCTGACTTGCTGCTCTCTGTTTTCTCCCTGCCGCAAAGGAAATATGTGTTTTACAATCCCTGCTTTAGTCCTGGCTTCCTTGAGTGACCCTTTTGTGTCTGGTTACAGTTGGTAAAACAAGGGCAGTGATGTTCAATTGCTTTTTAGCCTTCTCCTTATGAAAAACAGAGTTTTTCCATCACATGCTCCATGTATGTGTGTGTGAGAGAGCAAGAGAAAGCAAACCTATATGTGTTTTTGTCAAAACCCAAGGCCAGTTTGGAAACTCACAGTGTGAAATGGTCACTTGGTCGAATGGTCACTTGGTTTCACGTCAGGGTGAAAATGAAATAATATTATGGGGCTAGATTCTTTCCACTCCATTTTTAAGGGGCGACAACTACTACCTGCAGTTGCGGCTGGTTGGGCCCGTGTCCTGCTAAGGAGGGTCTTGAATTTGGGCACGTGTAGTAGACACCCTTAAAGGGACCACTCATTAGTGGGTGACAAACTGCACGTTTCCAGGGCTGAGCATCCCTGCACGTCTCTAGAGGGGTGCCCACCGTTACTTGTCACTCCTGAAAACTGTCGCCTTTACTTTTGCAGAACATCATCCATCGTATTTCCTTGCACTCCTTGGAATGCGCTAAATAATCAAAAAAGCAGCTGACAAAATAAATGAGGAAAGTGTGGGTTTTTATGGAGACGTTGCACAAAGGGCATGACGGGCCATTTGGGGTCTGCCATTTCTGCCCTTCATGAACATTCACGTTCACGGGGCAGCTGGCAAAAAGGGTCGTTCCCAACCTTCGTGCGCACAGACACAGTCTCTCTGTCCTTGTCTTTGTTTGGTGCTATCTGTCTGCTTTCCTAATTAGCCATAGTCCTGCTACCTCTCCTAGCAGACATGATGCAAAATAAATGACCTAAGAATTCCCCTCAGAACATGGCTCATTAGTGATGGACCAAACATCGGGAAAAGTATGAGAAAGGCTGGTCGGAGCCTGGCAAGGACGTGAGCTAAATGATCTACCAGCTTCTTTCCCTTTGCAGAGCGTGGGGCTGTGATCTGGGTCGCACACCAAAGGTGCCCTGGCTCACACCCTGCAGCCATGCAGCCCTGAGTGCTGTCAGGCTCTCTCCAAGCCCACACGCCCTTCCCAGTTATTCCACAATCCTCATGAACATATGGCTCTGGCAGTTGTCAAAAAATGTTGGACAGAGGCTTTGTGGTTGGCTTGATCTGTCCCATCTGGTCATCCAGTCTCTGTTCACTGGACTCCGATTCCTCCACTCGCTGTGGAGACAATTTGAGTAACACTTCCCTTGTTTTTTTCATTCTGCTGCCTTGGTTTTTCTCCCTGCTAGGAAGTGCAATCTTTTCCTTCTTGGCTTCGGGGATAAAAATGGTATGGCTTGACCCTGGCTGCCTAGAGAGGTTTATTTAGGCTTTCCTGTATTGCAGAGTGCACAGTGCGTGCATTGCAGCAAACCTGTCCAAATTCAGCAGGGTGGTTTGCAACGAGGTACCTGAAGAGATGAGAAATATCATGCTCTGACCTGGAGACTTTGCTTTTCATCAAGGTGAGCTGTAGCAGCAGGTCTGTACTTTTTTTTTTTTTCCAAGTCACTGTAAGCTGTGAGCCTGTCTCTTCATTCTCAATGTGCCCAGCACCTGGCACCGGCTGGAGAAGAGATGAGGAGCCCCTGGGGGTCACCACTGCAATTCCTCTCTCCTTTTTATCAGACCTCTGTTCTTCCGGACCTGGCTTTGGCTGAACCCCGGTGAACTTCTCCTGCATCCCCATGCTCTTCCCCCTTCCCCACCGGCGCATTTGCAGCCGTGAACTTCCCGTGCCCGACCCGAGAGTGTCTCTGAGAGGTGTGATTCAAGTTGTGGCGGGAATGGCTGCAGCCAGAGGAAGGAGATCGCTGACCCACCCCTGGCTCCCACTCAACCTTCCTAATCAAGGGAGGAATGTCTCTGGACCCGAGTGCTCCTGGCTAAACTGCACTGCAGGCCACTTGGCTTTCCTCTGCAAGCGCTTCCTTTGCAAGCCATCTGTGCAGGTCACGCCGGGCAAAGCACGCCGCATGCCCTGATGGATCAGCATGTTTTGTTGCAGCAGCACTGGTAGGGAGGAAGAGGACTGGAAGAGGAGGACAATGCACAGATTGAGGAAGGCCTGCAGGGTGACTTGGTACCACTGCTGTTCCTACCTTGCTGCGTGGAGGTGCTCCTCTTCTCCTGGTGCAGGCAACTCCCCCTTCCATGCCATGGGTGGTTTGGGATGGTCCACCACATCCTTGCCACCAAGTGCTTGTTTCTTGGTGTGAATTTGGAGATTTGTGGTCAAATGGCAGCTGCTCTTCTCTGCTTGCTGTTGCATGGTTGATCAATAAGGAGGGAAGACCAGACCTCGCAAACAGGGCTGTCTTGTACCTTGGTGACAGTGGGGTCCATCCGTCCTAGGGATTTACAAGTCCCTAAAAATCATTCTTTGTACTTCTGTCTTCACAGGGCCATGCAACAGTGGTACAATGCAATGGAAATAGCATGAAGCAGGGAGACAATATAGAACAATGCAACAGCACAGAACAGAATTCCTTGGGGGGGGTGTGTATATATATTACTTATTTTTTTTTATATTATAAAAATAAAATATATAAAATAAAACACATGTATATGTTTCATTTGTGCTTAAACTTGTGACAGGACCCTTGTGCATTTGTGTGTGAGCGCAGTCACCCTTGGTGGGGATGCTGTGGGCCATCCCCAGCCTGCAGAGACAGGCATGTGGCAACTGGGACAGAGAGCAAGAGGGGATGTCGTGCGGAGAGGTCCTGTACAAGATAATGGACACTTTTTCAGTTTTCCAGTGCATGACAAATAAATCTAATTGCATTATCTTGCCAATGAAGAGTCTTGCTACAAAGGATATTGTCCGTTATCACCTCTGTTGTGTTACCCATCGATGTGCACATGAAGACACACATCTCTACCTTCCCCACTGAGATCCCCACCGTGGCCAACTGTTGCTCCCAGCAAGTGAGATGCAGCCCCACACTGAAGCCTCAGATGGATGTGCCCGGGTGGTGTGGCAGGGAGGGAGCTGTGCCAGCCCCGTGCACTCAGCCGCAGTCCCTGCATAGCAGAGGACGAGCCACGACCCGCTGCCTGCACACGGCTGTGCCAGCAAAGGCTGCCCTCGATGGTGACAAACCCTGGCTGGCAGGGGTTCGGTCCCTCGTTGTGGTGGGGTCCTGCTGCTGTGCCTGGAGGCACTGTCCAGACCCCCGCGCAGTGCCTGTGGGTCGCCTGGGGCTCTCTGCATCCTGCAAAACTGGGGGCAGGTCCCGGCGTCAAAGCCCGTCACCCTCCCAAAGCTCTCGGTGCCGCTTGAGTCAATGGGGCTCCACGCTCGAGTAAGGCAAACAGGATTTAACCTTTGCTACGGCTTGTCCTAGCCAAGAGCTATTGTTAACAAACTTGGACCCCGTCCATTTGGCCTGGGTGGTTATAAGAGCGGAGAGTAAATAATCTGACATTTGAAATAAGTTAATATTTACAAACTCAGGGCCTGCTCCTGCTTCCATTGCTGTTGAGGGAATGGGTTTTGCCATAGACTTCACCTTCAGAGGAGCAGAGCTCTGCAACAGAAAGGATTGCAAAGTATAGCAGTGCAGCTAAAAATCCCGTAAGCAGATTTTACACCCTGCCCTGCAAATACAATGGCAGGTACTGTTATAGCATGACCTGAAAAAAAAAAAAGCCCCACTGAAAATATCCCCTTTACACCTCCATGCAGGTCTGTGGAATGTGATTTCTTTATTTGCCTTAGTATTTTCCCTAATAATTTAAGCTGACACCTCCATGGTGGCATTTCTAAAACATTAGAAAAAACTTGAAAAAAAAGACCAATATTTTTCCAAAGCCACCTCTTCCTAAGAGGATTTTTTACATCACTCCCCTCCCCCCCCATACAGTCATTTTACAGCGTTTCCACTCCTGCAAAGACACAGGCACGTGCTTGACTCTAAGTACCCAATAATCCTATTCACTCGGTGAATATTTGAATGCTTCCAGTTCAGTATGGATGTAGGCTTGGCAGCCCTGGGGCCCGGGTTCACAATAAATAACTTCATTGATGGATCAAGCCAATGCCTAAGGATAACTCTGAGCTATCACGGAAGTCGGAGCTGGAAAAGACCAGTAGGTTCCTCCAGCCTGTCTCCTTGCCAGTGCAGTGTTCTTCATTATTTCTCATCAGAAAGGAGATCCAGTTCCCTGGATATTTCGTTTAGCTTGGACACATCTGCTAAGGTCTGCAGATTTCAGTCCAAAAAAAGAGTTATTTATTCAGTTATATTTTCAAGTATTTGGGGAACTTTTTGCCAGAGTGTCCTTTATTTTTTTTTCCTGTGCTTCAAAGACATCTAGTTAAGCAACTTTGCATGCACCTGTAATGCAGAGCCCCACATATTTATTTTAAGGAAAAAGGTGCAGGTGATGAATGTCTCATTATCACTGCTTTAATCACTTAATTTTGGAAGGAAGCTGCCAAGCTTTGAACTGGAGCATTGTGAGCAGGGGCTTCAAGGGATTTTATTTCTCTTGGAGCTTTCTTGGCAAGGGCAGGTTGCAAGAATTGGTAGCTGAGCGGGTAATGGAATTATAATCCAAAAATGGTCCGTTGGAATTGCCAGCTAACCACACGCACAGATAGCAGGGCCGTTTCCACATGCAGACGCAGCAAATTTCAGCTCCTCCTGTGAGACCCGCTCCTTGCTTTGGTGGGTCATGTGTTGGGTGCAGGTGGTGGTTTCCTCTGTGTGCTTTTTGTGGGGTGTGAGATCCCATAGACTGATTGCAGTGGGTGAATGAGGCAGAGGAGTGGGGTGAGCACAGGAGCTGTGCACTGAGCTGAGGGGCAGCAGAGCCTCTGCTAAAACCTGGGGGAATTTGGGAAGGAGCTGGGTGCCTCCTGTGCAGAGCTTTCTGCTGCTCCTCAATAGCCTTGGAGGGAGGAAGCATGGGGCAGGGTGGAAGGTGTCTTTGCAGCATGCAAGGGATGGAGAGGGCAGAGCGTAGGGCTGGTGTGGAGAAGAGAAGGGAGAGACCCTAAACTGTAGGCTCACAGAAGAACAAATAATTTGATTGAATGAGGAAGACAAGGGTGGTGACTATTGGGGTTTCTGGGAATACCACACAAAAAGCATCTTGATGCTGAATTGCAGAGAGTTTTTGCACACATGAAGGAGGCTGGCTCAAGGAAAACACAGGACAGGAGTTGTGGTGTCAAAACTGGTGCCCCTGTGCTGAGATATCTAATGACCTGCACTGTTTATAAGCTTTTTTTTTAAATTAAAGTTTTACAATGGAGTTCCAGATACCACTAATATTGCTGCTCTGCCTCTTGGGTGGTGTTAGCAGGGTCAATGGGTGGACTATAACCTTTAAATTAGGTTCAGGTGCAACCGCAGATTTGATAAGTGCCACCCGTGAGGTGGAAGGTAGAGGTGAAGAGCAAGAAACTAATGCATTGAACATGTTGCTTTGCCTCTGTCCAAACAAGCAGAGCAGAAGTAGTGAAACACTTGAGTAGTTAAAAAGTTACAGATAAAAATAAATCTTCCTTGGTTGGTTTGCAGGGCTGAATAGGAGACTCCCTGCCCGGTGGTGAAGGCGCTGCTGCGAGGACTGAAAGTTGAGCCCTGTAAAGACTGTTGTCTGCAGATACCCTTCCACCACTGAGCAGCAGAGAGATGAGGCAGATCCACTGCTGGGTCAATCAGGAGAGGGATTTGAGCCAAGTAGGGGCCTTACGGGGATGAGAGGGACTGTTCAACCTGAGTGGCTTCCTGCAAGGTGTTGGATGGAGCAAAATGGCGAGGAGAGGCATGCCGAAATGCGTGTGGTGCATGGAGACACGCATGGCCACTCCCAAATGGGGTGTTCAGAGATGGCAGGTAAACCTGAGACACTTGACTGCTAGCCAAGAGGCCCTGTGCTCTCAGGGTGAGATACTGGGCAATAACAAACCCTTTCTCAGCAACCTTTCTTGGAGTAACGCCCATGCATATTGACATTTGGTCACTGTGACCACCGAAGAATTATCTGATAGTTTGATAATTTGGTCTGAGTTAACATTTTTCAAATCTCAGATAAATCAGAGATTAATTTCAGAGGCTGACACTGCAACATGTGTAAACTGAAAAGCTCTTGTGTTTTTAACAGGGATGACTATAACACAAACTGACTCTCAGTAAGGGTTGGTGCAATGTTTTATCCTTTGCATGGACACAGGGCTGTGCATTTTGCAGCTCGCAGCAGTGTGAGGAAGGTTTCAGACCTCTGATATTTGTAACCCCACAGGCCTGGCAGAGTAGTAATGCCCATGTCAGAAGGGGCTGACAGCACCAAGACAGTTATGTCCAAAAGCTGCTCCAACAAGATGGACAAGGACTTAGCACTAGGAGACAGCCAAGGACTGCAGGCGGTTTCTGACTGAGGCTTGTATCCTGAGTGACCAAGTAGTAAGGGAGCCTCCACAGATGTGGGAATTATTTAGGTCTAGGTCTTATTCCTAAAAGTTTTGAAGGCACCCAGCTGCCTGCAGCTAAGTCACTAGTTGGTTTTTGGGAGAGCATTTTGTTATTCTAGGTAGGGACAAAATGAAGTGGAGAATTCATAGGTATCTCTGGGAAAAGTAAACACAGAGCTTATTGTATTGTACTGGAAAGTCTCAATCACTAACTATTGATTATTCTTTGAGTGAGCTGACAAACATAATGTTATTTATGGGACATGAAATCTGTATTTATTAGCAGTTTAATCCCAGTAAAAAATGAAAAGTAATAACAGTCCACAAGTCCCCAGCAACGGAGGAGTTAGCACATGGAATCAGCTTTATTCTTTCCTCTTTTGCCCATCCTCCCTGTCATTTGTCATGTCATAGGAGGGAGAAAGTGGAGCTGCATACACCCAACCAAAAGAAATGACATCACAGTCCACGATCAAAGCAACAGCCAGAAGAAATGTAGGAAAGCACTCGCTCAAGGAGCCTATGCTATGTCCAAGTTAGCTGTTGGGCGTCTCTTAAAACTAAAAACAATGGTTGAGCCGAGAGCCAGGAAACACATTTCCAAGTTGCAATCACTTTTGCATATGCATGTTTTTGTGTGACCGTTTTGGAGCATGGTGTTTCAGCTCTCCTGGATTTGTTCTCACTGTCCCCTTCTCTTTTCTGCCGGACTCTGAGTCAAGACACGAGTCCTTCTGCCTTTGCAGAGCAGACGTTCCCCAAAATGCTGTGTGGAAGGGTGTGATGACTGCAGAGGTTTCCCATTCTGCTCCTTGGACAGGACCTGCAAGAAATCATGCCTGGGCTTGAAGACCCATTGATCTTCAGCACTTTCCTGTGGTACTTTTGCAGTGATCTTTTGGTGGTGCTAATGCTTCTGTTGCTATGGCATTGCTCCCATATGCCAGGGAAAAGCACTAAGTATTTTTTTTGTCCTCCAAGAGTCTGATAGAGGGGACAGATAGAGCCGCTCATGCCCCATAGCTTCCCCGCCTGCTACCAGCCTCCTTATTATGGCTGTGAAAAGGCCATCACAGGAAGATGGTTGAGAGGTTCATTGCAAGAACTGATATCTCCCCTTGCCAGAGCACTTCTGAAAATCCCCCCAACGTAAGACTGAGGAAGCAGCATCAAGAGAAATAACTTCTCCATCTGCACTAGGAATGGTATTGTAGCTATCATGATCTGCAGATAGAAAAGAGGCAAGACTTGTAGGAAGAGGTGATAGATACGTATATATTATATATATATTATGAAATAGAAAAAAAATCTGAGCTTTGTGAACACGAACCTTTGCTTGTAATCTGTATGATTATCTGCTTTGTCGTCTAAATGTGCAAACACCATAATGCTTTTCAATTTAACCAAAATAATTGTAAGCCTTATCTAAGATGACTGCATTTGAAAGCAGTGAAAACGTTAATGCTAACAACATATTTTTTTGTTCTCTAAATTCCTATCCTTAATTTAATATAATACACTGCTGTTTTAAAGGGATATTAATATTCTTTTCAAAGTGTTTGGGACTTTTACATAATTTAAAAAATATTTGCAGCTGTTTTGAATGTATCTGCAAGTACTGATAGACAAAAGGCATGGATATCCATAAGAACGTTGTCATAATACATTCCATATTAACGTAAGCAAAAAAGAATGTTTGCTCAGGAATACCAAAAAAGGTGATTGGAAGACCCACTTCTATGGCCTTAACATCTTCCTTCTAAAAAGTTACACTCCTTATTTTTTTGCTGCATTCTTACTTAATTAGTTTCTTGCATCTGTCTTTTAGAATTAGCAGCTTTTTTGCGTTTGGATCATCCATAGAGCTGAAATCGGGCCATTTGTTTTAGATTTCCAGAAATGATTTATTTGTACTGTAATGGGATGGAATCATACAGTGTTTCCCATTTGTTTTCAGACTTAGTTCAGAGTATAGTTTAAGCTCTCATTGTATATCTGGGAGTGCTGATTCCACTCTCATGTCCAAGGCCCACAAATCTTTTCTTTCACGCTGTTTGCACCTTTCTCTCACTGCATAAAAATCGAGGTCCCAAGGTCAATATTACATTAGGGAAAAAAGGGGAGAGATTATCACAGAGGCTGAAAAATTTTGCTCCTGGCTAAATCACTAAAGGACGGTGCGCGTACGTGTGTGTGTAAGTAATGTGGTAAAGAGCAGGGCAAAATCCTTCTTGAGTAAATTTCCTTTCCCCTCCATGTCCTGCATTATTTCAGAAGTCCTGACGGAGGATGGGATCTTACTTAGGCTTCGCGTAGTGCATAGCTACAGCAGGAGAACCTCTTTGGAAGGGGATATCCACTAAAGTTACTTGATTTTCCTTCTTTTCTAGTCATTGGGATGCCTTATGGATGTAGAAGATAGCAGTCTTTTCCTATAATAACTGACAATTGTGGAAACCTAGAAAAATAGGGTAGATGGGACCTCATGGAGCTGTCTTGTCAACCCCTCTTCCCACAGTAGGATTGGCTATAAAAAGATACTTCTGTTCCTTTTCATCTTCTGTTCTTCCAGCCTTTAAGTTAAAAAAACCCCACGACAACAAGCCAACAAGCAGTAATGTTGGGAAAACAAGGGAAGCAACAATTTTTTATGACATACTGGAAGTTGCTTATGGCTGGGTGTGAGGGTACTTCTGCGTCCACAGTGCTTTATGGCAATTTTGATCAGTTGTTGCACTGATCTGGGCTTATAATGAATGGACTGTCCCTCTCGCCGTGATAATAGAACAGGAGAGTATAAAAACTTTGAAGTGCAGGAGGCAGCTGAAAAGAAAACAATAAACTATGTATATGAGACTAGCTTGTTGCTTGGTGATTAAGAGATGAGGACCCCGTAGGTCAGCTCCCTATAGGTACAAACAGATGTTTGCACTGTTTCACAGCTGCTAAATATGATATAAATCCAAAGAATTTCTCATGTTTTTATAAAGTAAAAAAAATACCCAGACAGCAAATTTTTGGTCATTCAGATACTCTTACCAAATGACATCTGGTTTCTGTACTGCTTATTTAAGCAATCCTTAAAAAAATGTTTGCCAAGGGGAATAACTCAAACCTTTTAGTTCTTCACCATATATAACTGTACAGTTTAGATTACAATGTAGCATGCAGAGTTTATTATAAGCAATGCAGTTCTTCATTTCTTAGCTAGCAAGTATTACTTTAAAGAAAATAGGATAAATATTATGTAATTAGTTCAGGGAAATTCATGTATAGTTACATTTCAGAGTACCCTAGTTTCAGATCCAAATGATGACAAAGAAAATGAATTGTTTCCATATGTTAGGAGATAGCCTGACAGTTATGAGCAGAGAGTTAAGGCATAAAAATGCGATGGGGCTCCCATTAAATGGAAAGAAACAAAAGCAGTAAGTGGAGAATTGTGATGTGAAGGTGCTCTGAAGGCACCGTAGCTGCGGTCAGGACCAAAAGAGAAGGGGAAGCGGATGGTTTCACAAGCAGCAGATCAACAGGTCTTGAGCTTTGATTTGCTGATGTCTAATGAGATGTGAATTTCGACTGAAGCTCTTGCTTTGTGCCTACTTGGGCATTCATGAGGTCCTTCTGGATTCTCTGAGGTCTAAGAAAGGGTTGTGTCTATGCTGATGCCATTCCTTCAAGGCAGGCACTAATGAGTCTACCACTCTTACCTGGCCACCTACTATCACAAAGTATATGGGAACTTAATACCCTCAAGACCTCTATCTCTCTGCCAAAATTGGTTGAAATTGGCTAGCGGGCTCAAAAATTATTTTCTTTGGGACCGAGAGGGGACAGACAGACTCACTCTTAGGGAACGTAATTGCCTCCATCTCATGTCTGTTGGAAGCCAAGCTAAAAATCTCCGTATTAAGCTTATCATATAAATTATATATGCGTGTATTTTACAGAGAAAGATTTATTGCCTTCAATATCTAGGCATTTTATGCTTTTGAAGTAATGCATACTTTGATCCAACAAATACTTACACTTTCAAGTTGCCCAGTGTGCTGAGGGTTCAATAAGACTGCTTTCTTTGAGTAAAGATAAGTCCCAAGGAACTGACAGACCATAACTAGCGTATGATCTATGTGTTTTCTCTATGGCCTCGTCTGCCTTTGGGACTTTACTATTTCAAAGGATTAAGGCTATAAAGGGTGCGTTTCCCATTAGGACCTTTGAGTGCTGGTCATTGCCCTATTCAATGGTCTCAGCCGGTGTGACTCAGTGACTTCCACCCTTTTTGAATTGGTGGATACGCAACTTTTTCCAGTTATTTTGGATCTAATGAATATGCTTTTCTTCATTTCTTTTCACAGGCCTCCCTGTTAGTCTGCAGATGGAAGTTTGCACGTCTACAGTGACCATTAAATTTCTCTGTATCTGTGGTCTTTCTTGAGGTGCCTGGTAATCAACAGCTTTCTTCTGTCTCTTTGTTGAGCAATTCCAATGTAACAATTATCATGAATCATCCATTTTGTATATATCTCAATGACTGGATGGGCTTATTTTCACATGAATACACACATCCCATAGTACTGCTTGGTAGCTAGAAGCGAAATGTGGTCATATGTTCTCCAGTAATTACATGACTGCATTTTTGTCTGTATTTTTTTGCTCTTCTTGATTTGGTCTATTGCCACCATTGTGAGATGCACTGGACTAATTGCCCATCAGATGACAGGAAAACGTGCAAGTCCTTGAAAGTAGAAGTCGGCTTATACATATGAGAATGGAGCAGTGAGTTTATTCTCCTTTGCAAGCTCCTGCAAAAGAACGTGCTATACTACAAACCTTCTTTTGGGGCTGGGGCTATTTATTTTGTTCCACATTTGAGCAACACAGTGGAATCCTGCTCCAGGGCAGAAAAGCCAAACACCACTGCAGTGCAAGTATTGCTGCAGTTGTAATTAGTGGCAATAACAACTATTGTGGTAGCAATCATAAGAAATATTAATAGTGGGACTCTGGTTTAATTATGATGGTCCTCATGCATATTGTGGCTTTACCCTTCCCTTTTCTGAAGCTCTTGCAGCTTGCTTTCATTTTATTGCCAGTCTTGTCAAACTGGATATTGCCCAAACTGGTACATTTGCAGGGTATTTTCCTGTCAAATAAACAAACAAAAAAAACCTCAGTGGTTAATTTGTATTATTCCTTTCTGCTCTTTCTCTAGCCAAAACACAGATTTGCGCCTCCTGCCACAGTCCCACAACTTCCTGTTTAGTAGGAAACTTGATTAACTTGTTGGCTCCGTCAGTCTTGAAGGTCTTGCTTTTATTAGGAATAAAATTGTTTGTTCTGCTTGCACAAGATTTCACTGGGAAGAATTGTTCACAGTCAGGTGTTTCAGATGTAGCTTTTAACTCGAGTTAGCTAAGAGCAAGCTACCACAGGGGCAATTTCTGGAGAAGACACCATGCTTTAACATTTCTATAGGTGTTACCAAGCTGAGATAAACTTGGTTTGCAACTGGATGTGGTCACTTGGGGGGCACCAGGCTTGCTCTAGTTTTTAAAAAGGTATAAGCATGTTGCAATAAAGTGAATATTGAGGGGGTTTTTGGGTCTGATTTAAATAATCAGACTAATTCTTGCAGGTGGAGGGGAATGAATCTCAAAGTTGTGTCTTGGCCTCTGTTGCTCCTGTGGAGCTCCAGCCAAGGGTCTGGAGGGGTTTCACCATTTTGTTTTCACTCCTAGTTTTCTTTTCTGTGTAGTGATGTGCTCTGGCAAGGGGCTGGGGGTACTGACAGTGCTTGGCACAGAGGAGGAAACCGATAGTTTTACACTTCTTGAGAGCAGCTCTGGTTCCCCAGGCTTCAAACCCACATTTGTTGGAGGAATTATTTCTAGGTTTGGTAGGTCTTGAGAACATTTTATTTTGAAGTCACATTGTCTTCATATAAGAAAAAGTTGGTTTTAAAGAGTTCCTGGAAGGTTCAGGTTAAATTTTTTTTACTCTTTTGCTGTTGGGGTATGCTAGGCTTCTGCTACAAAAAAAAACCCCAAAAGTGGGAAACAGGGCTTTTCAGGTGAGGCTTACCTCCACGTGTAGTAATAGACCCAACAAGAACTTCTTAAATCATAAAAATATTATTCTTCCTGTAAGAAATGCAGCACATTTGTGATGGGGCAATGTGCTACCGTGCATTCAGTTACATGGTCTTTGTAACTCCTGGACATCCATAGGTAGACACCATTTCTGTATACATTACAGGAAGGTCTAAAACTTTTAAAATTAAATCAGGCAGAGGTATTATTTTAGCAGGAAGCTTTTACATTGATATGCTGATGTTTGCAAATATTTCTGTAAGGATAAATGTCTCTGAAGAAGTCAGCTCTAAAAGAATAAACATTGCAGCAAACAAGGAATACCCTGACTGGGTGCACTCCAGCAGCTGGGCTTCCCTGGATGAAATGTGTTACAGATCTTGCCAAAACCAAGCAATGTCAGGTGTTACAAACTATCTTTTCTTAGTCATCATCACAATAACCTGAAAAGGTGGAGAGGGGAACATGTCAGGCTTTTCTGGGTCTAAACCCAAATTAGCATGAACATCACCAATGCTTGTCAAGAAGCGTGCTCTCACCAACGCTCCGTAGTCAGGCTACCGTATGGTGTAAACATTTAACATGATGGAATATGTCTAATGGTTGCAGACTGAGTTTGACATTTTTGCTTAATTCACCATAGCCATGTGAGGGGAGTGCATGCTTCAGACAAATTCCACTGTTGTTGTTATTGCTCTGCACTGTTGCAGAGGCAACACTTCTAATTAAAGACTATATCCACATTTGGCTTGGCAGCCAAAATAAACTTCTAGGAGTTGCATGCTGGATAGCTTTTATCTGCACTGTGGTGGTGGGCTGGGTTTCCAGCAAGTACAATTACAAATGCACATGGAGACCAAAGACATAAACATTTTAGTGGGGTAGTATTCAGTTACCGTCTCTCAGCGTCGCATTGGAAAGCCCCAGCCAGTGAGGTTTCTTTTACACAAGACTCTCCAGTAATATTGAGAGGGAAAAGGTTTCACCTCAAGGAAAGGTTGAGACCTGGGGTGTGTAAGAGCATGAAGAAAAGGAAGATATTTGTGGAGAAGCTGTGGAGAAGTGACATACAGGAGTCTTATGTATAGATCTTGGGGGTCTGTGTCCCAAAGCCATAGACCAGCTTGTTTCAGGACATCTCATCTCAGCTTGACCAAAATGATACCCAACAGAGACATGGAGGACGCTCATGTTGCTGACCATGGCGCATGCTACCCCTCTTCAGCCAAAGGTGGTTTCTGTACTGTGACTTGCAGGGGACAGTTGCATTTGGAATGGGTTTTCAGGAGTGCCTCAGAGGGAGCTATAAATGTGGCACTGAAATCAAGTACCAGAGTTCATCCTCTACACCTGCCTTGGTTTTTGCTAACCCATTGAGATAGGCACCAAGGGAAACACAAGCCTTCACTGGGTGGAAAAATCTTGCATAGCAGGGGAGGAAAATGTAGCTTTGGATGATGAAAACGAAGACCAGCATGGTTCCTGGGCCTCCTGACGCCCTGTCAGAATAAACAAAATCCCTGAGCAGCCCAGCACAGATTGAAATGTGCTCCTCATGCTGTTTTATGTAGGGTTTCATTATTTCTCCGTCACCAGAACCGATTGCAGTGACACCTCTGGAGCTGGGCAGACCTCACCCTGTGCCAAATTCCTTTCCGCTGAGGCGTGCCAGCAGCCCACCCCACACTCCAGATGTAGCTGCTCTCTGAGAAATGAGAGCTTAATAAACCAGGCTCACCCTTCCTCCTGGGGTGAACCCAAAGACAGTCAGATATGGAAAATTGCTGCTCAGTACCATGAACAATGTATTTGGTCAAAAAGCAGTGCCAGCACTTTGTCTTAATAGAAGAGAAAGCCGAGACGCACAGTGCAAAAATCCAAGCTGGCAGCAGCCAGCGACTTTAACATACATTGAAAACTATCCATGAAAGAGCACACTTAAACCAAGAGAAAAAGCCCAGAGGTATATTTAGACAAACTGAAAAAGAGCAAGAATAGGGGAAAAAAAAAAAGGTTCTGTGTGGCTTTAATAGGTTACATTTTTCCCAGTCTGTATTTCACTTGGGTTTGTTTTATTGGCTTATCACAAGTACATGCACCACAAAAACTCACACATGTACAGGACTGCAAAAAAAAAAAAAAATCTCTTGTTTTCCACACACAGGACCCAGTTTTACCATTGCCCAGAAGTGTTGGAGCTCTGCTCCTATAAGCTTTTGGCCATCACTGAGGGTTTGGGCAGAGATGGGTGTTGGACTGACACTGGATATTTATGTGCACAACCTGCGCTCACAACACTGCTGTTTTTGCCGAGCTAGGCGGCTCTACTGCTGGCTCGTTGTCATCTTCTCTGCTTTGTTTTCCTGACCTCCTCTTCCCACCCTTCACAAATCAGGAGACTTTCTTCCTTATGAGAGCCTGAAGAGTCAGGAAACACAATGTCCCCCCTTTGCTGGGGTCGGGTGACTCAGGACTGATGTAGTAACTTACCGAAAATCACACTGGGAAAGTGTGTCTAAGCCAAGACGTGCACCCGGGATCTCATGTCCTGCTCTTGCACAACCATCCCCCTGACATGCTGAGCCTTCTCCCCACTGGGCTCCGCTCTGCCCAGTCCCACTTCAGGTCCCAGCAGAGCTTAAGGTACTAAAATGCTGCCCTTGGCCAGGCTGGCAAGTGCTCTTGGCACCCTTTGTCGTAGGGAAGTCATCTGACGTTGAAATAAATGGACTCCTCATTACTGGGATGGGGACCAAGATCGGAAGGGAGTGTAGGGGACATCGGTCCGGATCCAGGCATTGTGTCGTTGGGTGCGATACCCTGCAGACACCTAGTGACAACATTTCTCCATGAAGAGTCTCATCAGCTACCAGGGCTCAATTTTCAGTGAGCTGCTACTCAGTGGAAGGCACTGGAATCTGGCATGGAGTAACCTTCCTCCCTCCAATTTCTTCCTCCCTGAAGCTGCAGGAGCCTTTCTGCACCCCCATTCTGCATGGTCAAGCCCTGGCCCCGGGAGACCAGTGCTGTGTGCATCCTGAGCTCAGCACCAGCTCATAAATCTCTTTGCTGGATCCAGGCAGTGAAATGTGAACAAAGGAAACCACCATGCGGTGGGGGGCTAGGGTGGGGAATCGCTCTGGCACCCTTCTTGCTCAGAAAGAAGTGAGAAAACATGGCTTTGTGTTGCTGTTGTTGTAGTTGTTGTTATACGGTTTCTACAGATGCTTCCAATAAAAGAATTGTGAAACTATTCCCATCGGTGGCCTGTCCTCTACCCGCAATAGTGACGGAGAAGATTGCTGGATTTCCATCAGCAGAAAAATCTGAGTGTGGACTCTATGCTACAAATTTAAGAAAGCTCTCCATTCGCTGCTTGCCAAAGAAACAGGTTTTTGGTTGTTTTTTTTTTTCTTTGGTGATTGGCAAGTAATGATGGTAATCAACTGCAACTCAAATTCTTGTGCCTTAATACTTCTGTTTATATGACTTCCCTTCCTGGTCTATGTTTTGTTGATTATTTTTAAGTGCTCTGGGGCTTAAACTGTGGTCTCTGTCTATACTAGTATTTGTAGCTTCCTGGTGTGCTCCAGGAAAATGGGTGAGACCATGGAAGACCAGTCATCAGGGAAGGTGTTGAGCATGGATGTTGAGGTACCGCACTGTTGATCAGCCCTTTCTTAGGAAGGAAGCAACAGTGCTGTGGTTTAAAGACAGATGTTCGTCCAGGGTGAAGATCACATTTTCATTTAAGAAGAAAGTTCTCAAGTGAAGCGGTTAAAAAGTTAGCAAATGCTGGATGATACATTCAATCCATAAAACGCCATTCCTGGACACAGCTCTTAGGGAACCAGGCCTGTATTTGCTGATTTCAAACGGGGCTTGGGCTTGTAAAACCAACATTTGGGCATGCAATAACGTTTCTGAGAAACACGGAATTTTTTCCAGTGTTTTTTATTCTAAATGCACTCATTTTATAAGTGAAATGATGTTTTCCTTCTCTGCTCCCCCCACCCATGCTTGGGTCTGAGACTCCCAGCCCGCAGCCACACTTCTGCAGGCTGCTTTTATGAGGTTGCAGAGATGTCACCAATATGGCAATGGCTTCGGTGGTGTGGAGCTCTGGAAGAGCTTGAGCAGCAAGGGCTGTGTCTGCAAAGGAGGGAAAACAGCCTGGAAACAGCTCAGCTCTGGCTCTGGGGCTGGGCTGCTGCATGCAGAGCCAGAAATGAGACCTGATTTCTGCTCGCCGAGATGGAAGCAAATATACGATGCTTTGTGTTTGTCCCTGTTGATGAGCATGTATGTGGTCTCTTACCATGGCTCAACATGGTATCTCTCTCAGCTGTTTGAAGGTCTGAGTCCTAAAATAGTAGAAGAGGAGATAAATAATTAAAAGAAAACAAACAAAAAAAAAAAAAAAAGAAAGAAAGAAGAAGAAAGCACAGTGATTGCAGCAGGATCTGAGAGGCTCATGCTGGAGTGGACAGGCATGACAAGGGCACATTTAGAAACTGGCTGTTCTTTACATCACAGGGTAGAAATATGAAAAATATGAAATATGTAACAGGGCTGGATAAAAAGGAAAATGTAATAAGAGTAGGACAAAGAATGCCACATGCTCCAACCGCATCTGAACTTGGCAGCGGCAGACCAGGGAAGCCCATGTAAATCCTAGAAGCATGTTAAAGGCATTTTCACCCCACAAAGACTGACACGCATGAAAAGTATCTTTTCAACAATGTCAATCAAGAGCCTGGAGAAATAATCTACTAATATACTGCCTAGCAGGCCAACATGGCTGACTGGAATGTTGTTCACATCTTGAAACGGGAATTAATTTGGAGTAGGTTTGTAACGGGGGCAAAGAAGTGTGAAGATGTAAAGGCTGTGCGAACAAGCTTGCATGTTGTTGCTGAATTTAAATATGATTAGCAAAGAGAGAGATTTCATCAAGGGGCTCAAGGAAAACACAACAGCAGAAAGCAAGCACAAAGAAATGAAGCACAGACAAGAAAATTTAAACTCAGACCAAGGGGTGCTGTGGAGAAAGTCATAGTGGAAAATGCTCTGGGTATTATCTGTCACATGGAAAGGAAATTATTATCCAGGCAAGAAACCCAGTGCTGGTGTGTGCAATGGGAACCAGTTCAGTGCACCAGTGGGAGCAGGGTAAGACCAGATGCAGCAGTGCAGAGCCACGGTGGCCAGGACCCCTGTGCCTGCCCTCACTTTGGCAGCTGTGCCCAGGCTGAGCAAGCCTTCCTCCCAGCGAGGTTTATTAGCTGAGCCCTCACTTCTGGAGGCAGCACGGTCATCGTTTGGATGTCTCCTTGGCCTGTCCTTTGTGTATTGTGGACATGCCAAGATCTGCAAAGACTTAGCTACACTGGTATTTTTTTCCCTTAAAAAAATATACTTTCTAATTTATTGAATTAAGGGATACATATTATTTTGCATTAAAGGGGATATAGTGAAATGTTAGCATGTTAATTTATTCAGCAGCAGGAAATACTACAATATCTTCCTGAAAAAGAAACATCCTAAGCCACTCATGGACAGGGCAAGGGGTTTTAATCTTTTTTCACATGTTGGTCCCTGTCAGCTTCTGCAGGTTGGAAAACTTTGGCTTAGAAATAGCTTATGGCTCCACTTTCCCCAAATGTCTGTGGAGCATAACTTGATCACAGCCAATGTATGGTTAGGTCTAGGAAGGAGCTAAATGCTGCAGGCAAGATAGGCAGGAACTGTCTGCCGCAGGACAGAAATACAGAGGAAGCATTGCTCCATCTTTATGTTCACTCTTTTTCCTTCTGTTGGAGTTTTGAAAACCCTTAATGTAAGGTATAATTTGCCTGATCCTGCTTCCCAGCCTGGGGATTAATGAGCCAGATGGGAACGCCATTGGTTCCTGCCATGTGTCAACCATGCTGGTGGGGGTTTGGTAAAACTCCAGAGGGATAGACACGGCCCTAATGGCAGGCATCCAGAGTCAGAGAGAACATGTCTTGCCCTGGTGAGGCCTCCTCCCTCGACTCCAATAGACATTGGATTAAACCCAAGCAGGGTGAGGGGATGGCAAGTCCATGATGACCCCAACCCAACCCATGACCACTGTACCCGTTGCAGAGCTCTCCCGTCTTGCTCCTGCCAAAATGGAGGTAGGAAGTCAAGCTGAGCCTGCTGAAGAGCAAAGGATGGTGCTGCCCACATCCATTACTTGCTCATGCTTGATGCCTGTGGGCCAGGGAAAACTGGGGACTTGCAGCAAAATGAATGGGAGTGCAGGTCTGGGACTATCACAGCTGATTCTGCCACTGGCTTTAGGGAAGATCCCGCACCTCCGTGTGGCTAATTCCCTCCTATGCTCCTACGCTCCTGTTAAAATCATCACAGCTTTGGAGGACGAACCGTTCTGTGCCCCATACCAGTGCCCAACACGAAGTCTATTCAGACAGCTGCTCTCCCAACCACCCACCAAATGGCTGAATTCCCCAGCAAAGACAAAGGCTTATTTATGCTCATCCCTCTTAAAGTACGTATATTTTAGTCCTGGAGGATTTTCTGGCAATAAAGTTTTCTTCTGAGATTCCTAAATCACAAGGTACTTAGACTCTCCAGACCATGATGCCCATGGACAATATTTGCACTGTAGCTTGACACATCTTTCTCCTTTAGAATAACAGAAAAACATGCAGCTGGGACCTGCTAGGCTGCGAGGACTTTAAATCACCTGTTTTTTTTTCCAGAGGGGCAGGTGCAGCTCAGATTATCTGCAAACTATTTTATTACTTAACAACATGGGCTTTAATGCATTTAGAGATGCCTTTATTCATTCTTACACTCCTGAGTATTTTTGTGTAAACATTTTTCATCTGTGGCAAGCCAGTTTGTTTGTTGTGTTTTGTCATGTCAGAGCAGACTGTGATTAGACACTGAGATGAGACTACTAAATATTTTCAGATGTTTTCTATTTCCTCAGCGAAGAGCTGGATTTGAACCAAAGCTCTGAGGTGAAAGGGTGATGTGTAATATATTGAGACATCTGAAATAAAATAATGTAATGTTTTTAATATTTAAGAAGAAAAAGGCAGCAGTAAAACATTGTGGAAGGAGGAAAACATGAATACCTATATATTTTAATTTTAAATGCATGCAGATGTTGAATTTTAATCAGAGCATGTCAGAATCTAACTGTAACAAAGGCAAAAATGTGAGATCTGTTTTCTTGAATTGCTTCCATATTTTGTGCTCCAGATTTTTATTACATATAGCACTGCATCATCATATATTTATGTAAAGTGCCAACATCCATTGACTTGGTGTATGCCTGACGGTTAACATATAAAACACTTTACAGTGAAAAGTATATTCTTTCTCTCGGTATGTACAGTATATATTATATTATACACGCCTGTGCCTTCTTGCACAGTGGCAGAGTTCATTTTCACTGCTCGGTAGGTCTGGTGTTTCTTTTGGAGCCTTCTACCTCTCTTCTCAGCTCCAGAGGACTTTGCTGGTACAGACCTTGGCCCGGGATTCTGCTCGTGAGAAGCGGATCTGGGGACAGGGGGGAGGCATGATGGGCTGTGCATTTAAAGGGCGTGATAAATGCTGGGCTTGGATAGCTGGCACAGATGGAAGATGTAGAAGCCAGGCATCATTTTGACCCTTCTGGTACCATGTTTGCAGCAGAGCATTGTCGGAGGGTACAGCTGCCACCCATCCCTCTCTGATGGGAGCCACAGAGCAGCAGAAGGTGGGAATGGAGATGGCTTGGAAGGTCCCTGCTCTGTCCCAGTCTGTGCCACCCTGCCAGACACCAGAGGCACAAATTCCACAGCTGGTTGGGAGTGTGGGCGCATGATTCTGCCTCCACTCCGGGGCTGGGCATCCCTGGTCCCAGACACCAGTGTTTCCATGCCCCTGGATTTGCTTTGAGCATGAACCCATGCTGTAGAATGGAGAGCCATGTGTTGCTGCCCTGCTGGAGAGGCTGCTTTTTGCAGAGCTAGGGAAGGCTAGGGTCGATTTTAAGGCAGAAGAATAAAAATGCAGGAGACAACAAGGAACCGCCTTAGGCAGCATTGCAGCAAAGGGGATCGGATGTGCTGCAGGTACACTCCATTCTGGCAGCAGGAAAGCCAGTAGTGTCTTAGGAAATAATTGCATTGGTAACAGCTGAAAGTAGGGGCTCCCCAGCGGGAATACCTGAGCAAGCAGAGTAGGACACAGCCCCAGCACAGGGCCAAGAATAGCTGCAGCAAAGTCATCCTGGGAGCCCCTGGTCTCAAGGGACAGGTCAGCCCATCTGGAGAGGTGGGCACTGGTGCGTGCGTGGGCCAGGGCAGCTCGGCCCAGGCTGATGCTGTTGCCCAAAATCAGTCCTCTGTTCAGGATGCCCCGCAGCTCTCTCGGGGGGTCTGCATTTGGGCTGCTTCCTTTTTTGGTTTCTTTTCTAGATTGCTTTTTTTCAATGAATAGATTTTTTTTTTTTTTTAAAGCCTTCTCATGCCTTCAGCTCCTGGAGTGAAACATGTGACCACTCTTTGCTGATGCTTTTCCTAAAACAGTGATGTTTGTGGAGCATCTCTCGAAAGCTGCAGCCCTTGCTGGTCTTGGCTGCCAGCTGTTCTGTCCGGGGAGCCTCCAATCCCGGGGCTGAGGTCCAGCAGCACAGCCTGAGCTGGGAGAGGGGAAGGGCAGATCCATGCCATGCTCATGCTCTGGGTTTTGGCAGAGGGGTCCGTAAGTTTGGAGCAGTGCAGAGACATGCCTGAGGCTAAAAGTGAATCAGAATAAATTGACCTGCCTTTTTTCCACCTGGCTAATTTAACTGACCTGCTGCAAATGCTCTCCCAGGGTCATACAATTTTTCCTCTCCTATCTGGTTATTCCCATTGGGTTGGAAACTCCCCTGGTTCAGCTGTGCTTGGTCATTCCCCCTATCCCCTGACCATCTGTTGGAGGCAGCGCACTTAATGGGAGATATCTTCAGAAAGCTATTTCAAGTCTTCCGTGACAGAGGAGATGTACAGCATGTGAGGTGGGATGTCCCTGTGAAGGTTTTGCATTGCACAGTGTTCCCACAGAGGAGTTATTTCCACCAAAGGCCTTACTGATGTAGCTGTGGGGAAATAGGAGACATAATTTGCAGGTTGGATGTTTTTCCTTCTGCGTCCCCCTCTATCTCTTAATGTGTCCTTTCTGCTCGTGGGGTTTCCTACCCCTTCTTACGGCATTATGAGCTGGATTCATGAGTGTTTTATTTGCTTTAGCAGATGCTGTTAGGATGACAGATGAGTGTGGGATTTCTGACCCTTTATTAGGAACTGTTGATATTATGAGGGATCCAGGACAAACAGAAGGACTCGTCCAAAGGCTAGATTCGTAAAAGCCTCTGTGTGCCTAACTCCTAACACCATGCGAGTTGTTGGGAGCTTATGTGCCTGAAATGAATACCCTCGTGCCTTTGGCTTTCTTGCAAGGAAGGCTGATCCTCTGCTGTCTCATGGGTGTTTGTGCTATTCCCCAGTGCAGAGCAGGCAGAGTCAGAGTGTGACAACCCTGAAAAGATGTTCCAATTACAGGACTGGTCACTGGCAAGCATGAGCTCTGGCTTTGTGCAAAACCTAGGCAAAGACCTCCAAATTAATTTTGGGAACTGTTGATCTAAATCTCAGGGCTTTTTATTCCCCTGAGCTTTGTCTTCAACCTTGCTTATCACCCCCTGACCCACCAGCTTTCCTTTCCTTTCCTTTCCTTTCCTTTCCTTTCCTTTCCTTT